>NW_015386261.1:1049673-1073124 GCF_001527695.2 Protobothrops mucrosquamatus | reverse complement strand
AAATAAATAAATAAATAAATAAAATTCGTTCCACTTGTTTATTTGTCTTCAAAGCCAAACTTTGTTGTTGCTGCTGCCTTCCTGCTCTTTTAATTTTCATAAAGCAGAACCTGCATTTTCCAATAATTAAGTAGCTGTACATTTGAAGAACAATTACTTTTTTAAATTAGCTTTTTAATTTTAAAATATTTCATTCCAAAGATTATACATACATCATTTATTTAAAATGAAAGTAAACTTAGAGAATGGTAAACAAGGCCACTTAAAATTTAAAAAAATTCTCTATGCTTGGTGATATTCAGTGATGCTCATCCCAGACTATAACGCTGCATTTATACTCAGTAACTTGCATGCAACTTATAAGCAATAGGAAGATGCAATATAATTTCATGAAGTTTCACCAGTCTATTTAAAATGGAGATGCACTATGAAGATCGATAACATGTAATAATAAAATAATAATATCTGTTATGATTATAGATCAGTCCAGACCATAGGTTCTGTAGGCACATATCAAAAATATGGATATAAAAAATAAGAGCATAAAATATACTTATTTATATCATAAAAATATACTTTTAAACCTTACATATGTACCTTAAAGAAGTGAAGGTACATTTACTATATATTTCCAGAAAATAATTTTATCATTTTAAGTCCTTTTCCAAATCTCAGGTGTATAATTTCTGGGAAGAAATCCCTTTCAGTTTCATAACCTCCTTATAAAATGTCGTCTGATGGTGATTCACTTAATGTCAGTAGTAATATCATTAGGCAAGCATTCTTGCATGTTAAATGATCTCATTTTAACCTCATTTTTATTTGCTCTGCTGAATTTTTAGTACTCTCTTGGTTGTCCTCTGTTTTATCATTTTTATTGTACATTGCCTTAATAGTTTTACTAAATGGAATGCCTAAAAGAAATAGATGTTAAGATGGGCATCCAGATGTTCTATATAAATTATTCCACATTAGACATGCCCCCATATAAGGAGTGTCTTGTTGTAAAAAAGTGGTAGGTGAAATTTAGTCAATACTAAGAACTTTCCTTTTTTTTTCTTCAAGGCTACAGACATCAATTTTATTTATTTCATTAAATCTATTCTTGCTTCTGAAAATCCATCATTACAATAAATGTTTCTTATATATTGTTCCAAATATGATTTCAAGCTGAACATTTGAAAACTTCCTCTTCAAAAACGTTTGCAGAATATAAATGAATATCTGAGAGAACTACTCAATACTGGCCACCACTTTTTTGTGATGATTTAAGTAAATAATGACTTTGCAGGAATCAAGCAATGAAAATAAGGGAGGAAATTAATAATTGAGTTCAATCAATGGGTGCCCAAGGTCTGCCTAGTTTTACAGACAGTATAAAAAAAACTAGCTAGCTTCAGAAAAACTGAATCATATTGACCTGACAATAAAAATACATTGAATATAGTCTAATGCTGGATAAAAACATGTAATAAAATTTATTATAAAAGATTATTAAAAAGTAATAATTGAGATACTATCTAGAACAATAAGTTTTTAGCATTACTGGAATTGCCACTGATAAATCTGGAGAAGTTTAGTGAAATTTAATATAGAAATCTACATGTGGCTTATATTAGTAAAATAAATTACCTGTTATCTGGGATCTTTTTCCAGTATTTTTCTAGGCTTTCCAAAATGTTACAATTCCATAATGAAATGCCATTTCCTAAAGGATATGCAATGTTGAAAACAAAGGATAATTATGGATATCTGTGTTAGGAAAAGAAGAATATGTAGACATATATCACATAATCTGTTCTTAGGACAGGAAAAATTAAACAGATTTTTTTAATGCACCTAAATAAATAAATCTATACAAAACCATTACCATCAGATTTATAGACTTTATCCAAACTGCTGTCTTTCTCAATACATAAAATTTTAGAGCAATCAGATCTTTGGCAACCGAATTTACAAGTTATACATATTGCAAACAATGTAGAAGTGCTTAGTAAATTTCTTCTAGTGAATTCCAGGGCTTATTTTATAGTTCTTGGGTTAACATCTGCATAACCACAGTGCCCAATTGCTGACAAATGATAGATAGTAATTGTCCAAGCAAAGCTTCTGAATTGCACATTTTAGAATACAAATAGCTATGCACTGATATAGATATTCTCCATATCCATGGAGCTATGAGAAATTCTTCACTTCATAAGCATTTGGAAAAGTGATTTCTGACACGTAAACTTTTGGCAGCAATTTTCAAGGGGGTCATCTAACATGACTGATATACTAGTTAGTGTGATGCTGGCAGAGCACATTTAACAGTTGCTGAACTCTGAATATGACACAGTAGGATCCTAATTGCAGCACTGCAAGTGAGGAAAAAGGATATGCTTGTGATGCTTGACACATCCTTTATCACAATGACAAAGTAAGTGACATTGCAGCTGGTTACATCAGGCCATGGTACATTACTATTACATGGATATCTTTTACATATAGATATTACCCCTCATCAGCATGAGTGCAGATGGGTAAAAAAAAATCAGAAAGGTAATAAAGATTATATGATATTACTTTCTTCCTCCATCACTTAATAATATACTTAACTAGGGCAGACCTGTTTTCAAAATACTACATAAACAAACTTAGTATAGAAAATTTTAGATTACAGTATGGAATCTGGGATAGATATGAACATTCTGACATACATGAAATTTCAATTTTATCACGATATGCATCAAATTCCTGACTTCCTAAGTTTAATTGGAAAAACAAAATTTGGAAGCCGATGTGCGTACCCTATCCCGTGATACTACCAAAGGAGGCCGTCTACTTAAAGAGGCTTGGCTCTCCAATAACAACTCAATAAACCGGCACATAAAACTCTGCCCGGCACACCAGGCATTGAGAGCGTGGGATAAACAAAATCAGGAATCCCAACAAAAACAATCCAGTTATGTGCCACAAGACCAAGGAAATAGGATAGTAGGGGAAGTGAAAGCACCTTTGCAACCCATGGACAATGAGATGGGGGTTGCCAATAAACAACCAATATCCCCGGGGATATACACACATTCAACAAGAGCAAGAGAGCTATTAAACAGGAGAGTGAGATCCAACACAGCAGGAGGTCCCCCAGATCCCTTAAGATACCCAGGGGGCACAACAACACACCCTGATGAAAAAACAAGAGCAAGAACACATCGGCAAAAGACCCTTGCACCAGAGATCCGAGTTTGCCCAATTTCATTTTGAAGGAACCAAACTAATCTCCAAAACTGAACACCACAACAAGAGAATAATTATGGAAGCCATCGAAATTAAAAAAAAAAACCCACAACATGAATAAACGTGACGATACCTCCCGCCTACCAGACATCTGGAAACTAGCCCTAATCAACAAACGAGTCCTAGCCACGAAAACTGACACAGGACCCAGAACAACACAGTACGCCACCTCCATTCACCCTCACCAGACCCAAACCCAAGCTCAAACCCATCCCTCAGACGAAATGCAACCACCATCCAGAAGCCAAACCACGACAACATCACCAGCTGCTGCACCTCCCTCCGACCCCCACACAAAGCAAATGGACACACGCCATGAACACAGAGCTAGACCGCAAACTCGGAGCCAAACCAAAGCCTGGTATGCTACATCACAGCCTTCTGCTCTGGACACCACATCACAGAACTCAGGGGGTTATAACACTAAAGCTCAGGATGTTACAACACAGCCAACCACCCAGGATATTGTAACACAAAACTCAGGATATCACTACACTAGATCTCAGGATGTAATCACACAACCCATTACCCAGGTTGTTATAACACAAAAGACTAATGGGCACACAGCCAGCACCTCAACTACTCAGGATGTTACGAAACAGCTGAACAATCTGCAAACAATAGCTCCCACACAGCCAACCAATCCATCTACAGCAACTAAGCCAGCACTCCACACACACACACCAATATTTATAGAGAGACGGCAGCTCCGATCACACTTTGCTCGCACAAGCACGAAGCCGAAGACCCCAGCCTGAAGATGACGAGTGGGACCTCGCCAAGATACTCTCAATCTTACACAGGAAAGGACCCGAATACACCAAGACTGACAGGGTGCACCAAAACTCAAAGATAATATATATATATATATATATATATATATATATATATATATATATATATATATATATATATATATATATATATATATAATCAGTTCATATGTTCATTTTTTATTCTTTTCAAATTGCTCATATTTAAAATGCCAGTTTGGTGTAGTGGTAGGCACCAGCCTAGAAAGTTAGTTTTGGTTCTACCTTAACCACAGAATCAGGCTAACCCCAGGCCAGGCAATCTTTCTCAGTCCTAGGAAGAAGGCAATGGCAAATTACTACCAAACTTTTGCCAAGAAAACTGCATTGGCTTGTCCAGGCAGTTACGGAGTTAAGATTGAGTTTAAGACATATATAATATTTAATCTGATTGTATTATCCTAGTAATATGCTATTTTATTTAATCCTAGTGTATTAAAAACCAAAGAAAACCAAAGAGCCATGGTGATGCAGTGGTTAGAATGCAGCATTGTAGGCTAATTCTGCTGACTGCCAGCAGTTCGATGCTGACTGGCTCAAGGTTGACCCATTTTTCCATCCTTTGAGGTCAGTAAAATTGGGACCCAGATTGATGGGGGTAATATGCTGACTCTGTAAACCACTTAGAGAGGGCTGTAAAGCACTATGAAGCGGTATATAAGTCTAAGTACTTTATATTGTTTATATGATCCATATGACTAGACAAGACAGGGGATATTTCTCTAGTATGTTAGCATTTTGATTTTAATATTTCTCTTTTCCCTTGCTATTTTAAAGACTTTTTTGGGGGACTTGTTCCCTCTTTGACTGATGTTTGAAATGGCTGTAAGGCATATTCATGTCTTATATTACATCTCATGAACTTCACAGCAGACAACTGAGAGCTCAATCAATAAACAGTACTAAAATTAAAATCTTGTCACTAGCCTCAAGATACAATTTATCTGTTTTAAAAAGATGTTGCTTATTGTTTGACTACCTTATTTTTTAATTTAAACACCAAAGGTTTATCTCAGCTGAATCTAAAACTAAAAAGCTTTTGTATATAGTGATTGATCTTAGATATTTATTTATGTGCACACAGAAAGGATCTCCCAAACCAATAAGAGTAATACTTAATGTTCACCTATTTTCCAGAATATTTTGAGATTTTATTTCTGATAAAGCACATAGAGAATTTCATGTGGGATTAAAGAAGGTTCCATATATCTCTCAACATCTTTGTAGATATATATGTACATGTGTGTGTGTCTGTGGGGGGGTATACTTAAATTGCCAATCTCTTTTTTCCTAAAGCAAAATTAATGAAACTTATAGTAATATAGAAAGAATATGCCAATAAGCTGTCAATAAACTGTTCTAAAACTAAAATATTAATTTAGTTTATTTATTTAGTATCATCTAATTTAAAGCAAGTCTAAGACCTTAAAATAGTGGTTAAACTCTGAAAAAAGCCAATGAAATCCTAGGTGCATTAACAGAGGGATACAATCAAGCTCATGTGAAGTGTTAGTACTACTTTATAATACTTGATAAGACCACACTATAAATTTTGCAACTGGTTTTGGTTGCCACAATATAAAAAATGTGTAGAGATTTTGGAAAGAATGCAGAGAAGAGCAAAAGAGATAATTAGGGTCCTGGAGGCTAAAACATATGAAGAACAGTTGCAGGAATTGGGTATGCCTAGTCCAATGAAAAGAAGGATTGGAGTCACATGATAACAGTGTTCCAATATTTGAGGGGCTACCACAAAGAAGAGGGAGCCAACCAAAGCACCAGAAAGCAAGACAAGAAGCAATGATTGGAAACTAATCAACCTAGAACTAAGGAGAAATTTCCTGACAGTGAGAACAATTAACCAAGGAACAGGTTGCTTTCAGAAGTTATGTTCCATCACTGGAGGTTTTAAAGAAAAGATTGGATAGCCATCTGTCCATAATGGTATAGAGTCCCCTGCTTATGCAGGGATTGGACTAGAAGACCTCCAACTATTTTTAAAGACTTATAAATGGCCAACAGGATTAGGGAAATTTTGATTTCTGAACAGGATGATGTTCCAGAAAGCAGGAACCCCATCAGAAAAGACTCTTCTCTTAGGTCCCAACAGATGACTTTGCAAATGGGACTCAAGGGCATGCCTTTCCTGTTGGATCTAACAAGGTGGATAGTCAATTCTTGGAAGACATGGTCCCATAAATAACCTGGCCTCAAACCATGGCCAGCTTTAAAGGTAACCACTACCACCTTGAATTGCATCTGGAAGTTTGAGTTGCATCTGGCCATGCAACTCAAACGCTCTTCAAGAGCAGCTCCATCCTTACATAGATGTTACTAATATGAACTAAGATTAAAAGGACAACCCCAAACTCTCATTTCACTTTTATTTTGGACTAATGCTACATTTATATGTCCAGGATTTATTACCTTGTATTTGGAAGATAATTTAGGTTATTCCTGTAAAATAGACTGCTCTATTATTGCTTCTCCTCTGATATAGACATAATTTATAGTACTGCAAAATTGGAGATTAAGCAAAGGATCCTCAACAAAGATTCTCAAACTAATCAGAACTTTACAAAATCATTTCATTACAGCAATAAGTCAGTCATATATTTAATTCAGGTCACAGTGCCAAACAAATTGACAGGATTGCATGATTAGTTTGCTTTAATGTTTTCCATTTAGCAGTTTTCCAAGGAAGGTATATGAAATTATCATTTTCAGAGACCTATGTCCATATGACAGAGGCAACTGAAAAAACTGTTGTTAATTTATGAGGAGGCAATGATATCAGAGGTGAGCTAACTTTATAAATATCAGTTGGGATTCAACTCCGAAATAAAAAAGAACAATATATTGGGAGGAGAGAAAAGGTGAGGGACGAGGATGGACACCATTACACCTCATACAATGACTTTATTTATCTTTTGATGCATACTAATTTCTTGATAATTATATCCCATATTTTACTATATTATACTATTGTAATATTACACAGATATTTGTACTGAGTATGTATTTTCTTTTTTAAAAAATAAAAACAAACGAGGCTGGTTTTATACATTTTATGATTATTACTTCTATTCAATGTTATAGAATTAGTTTTGAAATACGTTGCATTTATCAGCTATTAGTAATGCTACTTGTACTTGCTCATGTAGTTCACGATTAATTATACTGAAGTGATCTTTTTTAAAAAAAATCATTTTCACTTTTATATTTTGAAATTGATTGCAACTTAAAATTACACACATTATGCATATATTGGAAAAAAGCACAATAATATGTGCATCCTAAAAATACCTACAAAAATACATTATATTTGGGGAGAATATAAAATGAGTATAATAGAGTTTTGTATTTGAAAGGCATAAGAATTTTGCATGTTTATTTATTTGCTTTTAATACAAATTCACAGACCAATGCAAAATGTGATATAGATGGGTTCACTATTAGGAACATTAAAATCCAAATTAACCAAAACTGAAAGATTCCTGTAATGGAAAGAACCAAGGAAAAAGCTACCCTTTTAATAAAAGAATTTTGAAAATGTATACTTAAACAAAAACTTAGTGTTTTAAAATGGATGGATGAAAAAAAAAATTTCTGAAAGAATGCAGTGAATTTTGTTACTATAAATGGTGATAATTTATAAAGATTATTAAGTGCAAATAGAAACACATGTTATTTAAACAGCAAGGAAAATAAAGCAATAATGTTAAATTTATTGTTTTATTCAAAGAGGAGGATATATTTATGTTTTTTTATTTGGATATCAGTTCTGGATTTAGTGCTTATGATGAAAAAACTTTGACTTTGGTTTTTCCGATTAGATAGATTTGTTGTTATAAAAATGGCTATAAACTAATGTGTAAAAGTAAAAAGTTGAGGTTGTAATGTTATCTTTTACTGTGCTAAAAAGAGATGGAAGTCAATGCCTTTTTATTTCTTTCCTTGCACCTTATATTTTCTTTCCCCCTTTTTTTCTTCCCTTAATTTCCTACTTTTATTTTTATTTGTATTTTATACATTGATAAAATAAAAGTTATATAAGAACAAAAGGCAAAAATGTGTACTTATACAAAATGTTACTCTACCTTTGTAATGCATATGCTAAGGTATCATTCAATATTTAAATATTGATCATGACAATAAAAGCTATATACGTAATACAAAACAGAATAGTGACAATTGAAAGAGATAAAATATGTTCTTGAAGCTATGTAGCAAGACAAAGCCTGCTTCAATGCAAATCTAATCACAGACTATTGGTAATCCATCAGAAATAGACTCATGCAAATCTCTTGCAACAAAATGTTCCATAATATTGATGCAACCACTGAGAAAGCTCTCCTTTTTGTGATCATGACGTGTTCATTTTTAGAAAGCTACCAAGAAAAATTAATACAAAATGCACCATATGAGTTGATTTAATAATTGTTCATTGCTAATAGCAATATACGTATACAGATAACCATCATGAGTAGAAAGACTATATAAAAATAAAAAAACTACTCAGAAGCGCTGTGAACTATAATTGGGAGTGATCAACACACACACATATATATATATATGATAAATAGATTGAAAACACACACATACACACACACCTGTAAAAAAACATAGGCTTATTCTGCTTATGAGAATAAAGGCAGACTGAGAGGTATACCTCCTGCATATCTAGCATATTTTTTGTTGTTCTTCTTGTTGTTAAACTATACTTGGGTTAGTTCCAAAAAAATTCAAATTCAAGCACAACTCCTGGCAGGTTCTGTAGAATCAAATTTGCCTTGTTGGCATTGATACCTGCGTGAAAACCTCCAAAGGACAGTAAAGGAGAGCCAAACTTATTATCAGCTTCCGCAAGTGAAGGTCATGGTGTGCAACATCTGCTTTGCTGGGAGTTGCCTGCTTATTCAAGCACAACTTCGTACTCATCCAGAGGTCACAAAAGCTCACTGAGCAAGATCAAGCTGCCATTCAAATTTGCTTCTTCTACAGATAATGAAACAAACTCTATTTCAATCAGTACCTACTTTACATTTTGGCAATATTTTGACTAAAAGAATAATAGTCAAAACTAAGGACACAATTGGGTGCAAACAAGGATCACTAACAGTTGGTATTTTTTAAATATTTCAGTAACACAGGCAGATTCATTTCAATTAACAACATCACTGACTCAGTTGTCATAGAATATTTACTCTTTATAGAGTATAAAAATCATATATTTAAATGTTGTAGGACATCTATGTTCCAAAGATTAGCTGATGATCTTCAAAACATAAATTCTTAATAAAAACAAGTATATGGTCTTTTACATATTTTCTACTCATTCTGCTAACATGTTTTCATTCCAATACAAAATGTGAGATATACACCATATGAATGTGAATAAAAGATTGTATTGCCTGACATTCTACACATATACAAGCCATTCTAAAAATGTACACTGTGATTTCGTGTTATGAATTGGTTACTTACATGACATACATTTGAAGCATCATTTAGTGATACTTGAAGTTTTCATAAATTTCTTATAATAAACAAAATAAAGAATACTTTAAAAAAAAACTCTGTGAATCAATATTCAGCAAGTCATTTTGAAAGTCAGAGATCCCAGAAGCATAATAATATCGTATGGTTTAGTTTTATCCTGTTTAAGTATATAAAGTTACTTTAAAATTAAAAATGCATTGTAACTAAAAAATTAAAAATATATTATATTACATTACATATACTATATGGGTCAGTTTTCTTTGTGAGTTAAATAATATCTGGACGCCATTATGTTAGCTTTTGGGGGGAAATCAAAATGGTGCATTATGATGAAATATGTAACTTTCAAAATATTGGTTTTGAAAAAAATGATATAGACTTGGTGGCAGAGAAATGTCTCAGATTTATTCTCCAACAAAGCACTTCAATCTGCTGCATATCAGCAATTATTTCTCTTGCCATTAGTTTCTAGCTGTTATTATTAAAAATAGAAGTGTTCAGAACGTCCTTGAAGCAGTTTCTTTCCATTTTGTGTACAGCCGTGCCTGTCTGTAACACACTATGTATCAAATGGGGTTGGCAATATGAAATCATCTGTCCCCAATATATGATCAGTCCACAATAACTTTTAGGGTGGAAAGCACAATATGAATTGTTGTTGACTAGCTATACTTCAAGGCATCATTATTAGAAATATTCCTGCCATGACACGAAGATTGAACTCATGAAAATGGTTTAATAGTCAAATATGACCATGAAACCATGCTGAGATACCCATTTATGCAGAACTCTAGTCTATATTCTGTACATTTCCTTTCCTACTTTGTCATTTGGATTACCACTCCCAGAATTTCCAGTTCAATAATGGGGATTCTGAGAATTGTCATTTTAAGAATACCAGCTGCAACTTCCAATATTTCAAAGTGATAATAATGACAAAAGTTATAAGAATCCCCATTTTCTTCTTAAAGATCACTTCTCAAGTTTCACTTCTAGTATAACTGGATTTAGTATTATATGCCTCTGTAATATAGAGCTGTCTACCACTTCTGTCCTACATTCTTGAGGATTTAAGAGGGGAAAAATAATTCTAGCTGAAGGATAAAATGTATTATAAAGAAAAAACAGAAAACAGTGACTGTTTCTGTAATAAGACAATTAATTTGCATCCTAAAACACTTAAAAAATAGACTACTGACAGAAACTAAAATTACAAACTTATAGAAAAAAAGAAAAAATATACTTTATTCTTTGTGCTTACCTATAATCACGGTTTACTAATGAATACACTATTATAATACGATCATATATAATAATTACAATATGTTGTAACATAGCACAAAAATCTCTGTTGATGAACTATACACCACTAAGTTTAAACTTAGAATAAGAACACTGGATCAAAATCAGAACATTGGATCAAAAAATGAGTTAATGGAGACAGGTGTATGATGATTGACATTTGTGCTTATCCAAGTGTCCAGAATTCTGGGTATCTTTCCTCCAAAGATGAAGCAGAGGGATTAGTTTTCAGATTGCTTGGTTAGTTTGTTCTCTCTGTCTATGATTACAAACATAAGACTAAAAAATGGCAGAAAAAAGGTATGTTTAATTCTTTTTTTCTTCAAGAACTTAAGAACACATTTCTGTTCATAGGGTGAAAGTTAGGAGAAGCCCTTTCTCCTTCTTTGCCCATCACTAGTGTTAAAATCTCATGTCCAAAAAGATTTTGCCACCACAGATATAAACAATTGATGGAATATTCTTGTTATGATTATGGCATGGATACAGTGTGTAAATTTGCAGTGATAACTGTCAGACACTGATATATAAGCATGAGATGAATGAAATAAGAAGAAGTTATTTATTTATGTAATAACCAGATCCTGATTTAGACACTACCTGACTTCAAATGTACAAATTCTGGACTAACCAAAGTTTCCATTTCCAATAGCAGTCCCAGGTAGAGTGCATTGTAGAAGTATAGCTTTGAGGTGATTAGATTAAATCAGTTGGTGCATAAAACTCACTAGTGGGCAAAAACATTTGGCCTGAAAAAAAAAAAAGTGAGCTAAAGAAGAGAGATGCTTTTACTTACAAAATAAATGGAGCTGAGATGGTAAATATTCTTTATTTTTCAAAATTTCAATATGGTTAGAAAGAAAAAAAGATACAGAACATTACCTTGAGAAAACTAGAAATTTCTTCTCACTTCTATTTCTAATCAGACAGTTAAGCCTCTAGAGATGATTTTTGGTTTTGGGATATTTTCTTTAAAAGAAAAGGAAAGATATAACTCCATACAGTATAACACTAAATATGGGTCTTTGCATTTTCTAGTTTTGCATAGAAAGATGAGTCTAATTATGCACATGCTACAGTTCAGTGGTGGGATTCAAATATGTGAACAACCGGTTCTCTGTGTGGATGCCGCTTCCAGAAGTCCATTCTGGGCCTTGGCAACAAAAAATTAGCTACTGGTTCTACCGAAGTGGTGCAAACCAACTGAATCCCACCACTGCTACGGTTGCAGAGGTAACTTGCTGAGATTAATTTAAAATGCATAAAATCTACATATGCTTATTTATACTATTCATGATGGAAAATCTAAATGCTAATTATGCTGCCAAATATTATTCTCTTCAAAGCTATGGTAACATGACAGCTTTTTCTTTGGTTATTGATAAAGTCAAATCTAATGAATATTTGGGTGTCTATTATATATGAATTTATATCAATTGATGTCATTTCATGCTATTCGTGTAATTATGCTAATATATATAAATATGTACAGCTATGTAATTTTGAATCACTTTATTTACTTAAGTATGCATATAATAAAGATAATGGAAGTTAAGTTACTAATACGTTTTTATTTATCTAAGCTGTATAATGCTACTCTCTTCATTAAACATGGCAATTTTAAAAAGTGTGAATAAAATATCAATGTAAAATAAATAAAATCATAACACTAATAAATAATTAACATCCCAATAAAATAAGATATCATTAAAATCCAAGACAACAAATATATTAGTATATTAATTATCTTTTCAGCTATTATTCAAATCGATGCAACACTTTTGTGAATGATGCAGGTTATTTACATAATAGAATGCAAACACTAGAAATTAAATCATTACATAATGTATGTAAGCTCTGCAGTAACAAAAAAGCTGGCCCAGAACAGTTTTCACTCTGATACTATTTAGGAAAAATTCCTTTCAGCTCCTACAGAATTTATTCTTATCATTAATGTTCTCAAATCATCTGCCAGCAGGGGGACTTTTAAGAGGCAATTTTTCTCCCTCCCAGGTCATCAAAAAAGAAAAAGAATACACTCTTTCTCGTAAAACTTTTAAGCATTTACTTAGCAATCCAGATACCTGATATGATTACATATGGGTATAATAAAACTATATCAAGCAACTTGTTCTCTGTTTGTCTCTGCTAATATGACATTTAATTACTGTCTTGTTTATGACCTATGGGCCATTTTCCTTTGTCTCCCATTCAGCATCTTCTTTGGCTAAATTTCCAGCTTGATTCTTGCTTGTTATAGATGAAACCTCTAATTTGTCACACTGCATTATCTCAACTGACATTAGATGCTTTAGCACATTTTGCTTTCTCTCCCTTGTTTCTTTTTCATAGGCAAACATTCTGCCCTCCAGTATCATTGTTATTATTATCTATTTCTATACTGATTCAGTTAAAAATGGTTTACAAAGAAAAGACATACCGGTAAGTAAAAAATAAAACAATCACTAAAACAGTACAAAAGTAAAAATCAAACAATATAAGATAAAGATAAGATAATAAAAGTAGAGTTGGTGATATTCATATCAGAGAGAAGCTCTCCAAATCAGTTTGGTTTTCAAGAGTTTTTGAAAAATCAGTGAAGAGGGAATCAGATCAGTTTCTATGAGGATCGCTTCCAGATCAGGGCTACCACAGAAAAGCACCACAACATTGCCTAGCCCTCCAAGCTATCCAAAATCTGGGATTTTCAGCAGTTTCTTTCTGGGTGTTATTATTGGTTGGGGCTGATACTAACTGGAGCAGACAATTATGTACTGTATGTATCCAGGTGCCAACTTGTAAAGGCTTTTTTATGTCAGAACCAGGATTTTAAATTAGAAGAAACCAATTAGCAATCAATGCAGGTCCAAAACCCAGTATAATATATTCTTAATTTCTGGAATGATGCAAGCCACTTTTTGAACCAACTGATTTCCAAATAGCATTTAAGGGCAGGCCCAAATAGAGCACTTGTCAATGGTCAGTTGTGTGTTGAGTTTCCTTGTTTCATCCCAAAATCTGTATCTCTTTGATTTGAATATTTGGCTTACATCATGTCCACCATATCCCCATGGCTTACACATGTCCACCATATCCCCATGGTCAAATAAACTGGTCACTCTTCCAGTAAAGGATATCAGGTTGGTTGGGCTTGATTTAGTTTTGATGAGTCTATGCTGCCTTCTGCCAAGAAATACACTCTTTTCTAAATCCTTCTAAAATGGACAGCTTAATTATTAATTTCATAATTTTGCCTGGCATAAATGTCAAGCTGATCAGTCCACAGTTACCCATAGTTTTCTCCTCTAGTAACATTTAATCTTTTTCAGTCCTCTGGCACAATATCCACAGTCCACAATTTCTCAAACCAGACTCAGAAATGATACCAACAATTACAAATTATATCTGGGAGCAATGGAGCTAGTTCTGGAGAGCCAAAAGATATTTAAACCTGTTTTTGCTTATCATAGGGTACCATTACATTCTTTTTCCAATTATTTTGCTTCTACCCATTTGATCATAGTTACCATATGGGTAGAACTCTGAAGCAAAGAATGAGGTACAAAAAAAAATTGTCTCCTTTTACTGCCCTACCATCTTGTCCTACTAGTGGTCTTACACATTCATTTCCCTCCTTTCTTTACTCTTGTGGCAAAACAAAACTTTTTGTTCGTTTGTTTTTAGCTTCCATATATATTCTTTTCTAAATTTATTTCTGCAGATGGTAGTTACTTACTGGTAAAACTCTCTTTACATTATCCTTTCAGCTTGTAGCTCAGTCAATAGTCCCAATGTATCTATAATATTTTCTTAATTTATTGTTTTTATTTTCTCTTTGGACTAGTATATAATACACTTCAAATAACTTACTTTTGAGAAGTTCACAGGTCTCTTAGAGACATTGATATTTTTTATCAGGTTATTTTTCTCAGCTTCTTGAAATGCATTATAAGCTTGTTAAAATTCATGGTTACAGGAATTAGGAATTATTAGCAACATCAACATTAAGGTAGTCCATCCCCTACTGAGATGGCCTCTGGTGATTTTGAATCTTGTTTTAACTTATTTAACTTAAGTTTTTGTTGTTGTTGTTGTTGAAGTTTCTATTATATTTTAGACATTGTTCTGGGGGCCCAGAAATAGTAAATTCTGTTAATGAATTATGATGCAATTAATAAAATCTCAGTTCTAGAATGGAAAAAGCTATGATGTACCTTAGATTTAAAATGATATAGTAAAGAGAGATTCAATTGTTTAATGATATGGTATAATGTTATTTCACAATGTTGGAAGGTGGATCACCATCATTTTTAATAAGTTCAAGGTAATGAAAAACTCACTAAATTATTTTATTTAGAATGATGTCAGGTGTGAAGTCAGAATAAACTTGGTGTGTTTGGTTACAAAACTTTGTCCAATAAATTCAGTGCCAATAAGAGGATGTGTTTTTGTCTTTGTCTTTTCTGTTGCCTTGGATTTGTGCCTAAAAAGAAAAACATGAGATTGTCCTTGCAGGCTGTTTTTCAAAGGGTCAAGTCAATAGAGTTGGCAGGGCTTTGAAGGCTTAAATCAGCTGCAGATGCAGAAGGATTCTTTGGAACATTTTTTTTTTGTAATTTATATAACAAAAAGAAACTGAAGTATTGAGGAGACATAAATATAGAAACAGATACCTATCCACTTATACACTGTACATACAATTATACAATATTTATGTATAAGAGTGTTTTGTGGGAGAATATGCACATGCAACTAATGCATGTAAATTAATGAAGCATCCATTTTGGTATTTGGGATAGGAATTCAGGCCTTTGTCTTATAGCACCTGTTTTCTCTTCCTTTCCCTGTTATCATAGAGATCAACTCCTCTATATTTTCTCCTTTTTCCTCCAATTCAGCATATTGGATATAGGCAGTGCTTTTTTTGTAAAAAAAAAAAAAAAAGGTGCCAGAACTCACACACGTCATACAACCCGCCTTGCCTACCCTACAAGGTTTCATCCAAAAAAGGTGCCGGAACTCTGTTCTGGGCGTTCTATGAGAAAAAAAGCCCTGGATATAAGTTCTTCCACATGCTTTGTTATAAGTTAGTTAGACTGTGGCAAGATTTCAAGGCAAGTGCATTCAACCTTTTACTTTTCCTCCATTTCCAGAGGAAAATGGAGTCATCTGCTAGAGTGGGAGATAAGGGGTGAGGGTGCTACTCACCTTTCTGTTTTGAGTTGGGTTGCAGGGAAGCATTACTTCTCTGCTGTTTTCAAGGAATTTTACTTTGGATCTGCACTCTAGAATACAAGCCAGGCAAACAAAGAGTTTGCCAGCCTTCAACCCCCATTCTCAATTGAAGCATTTGTGATCTGTTTCCAAATAAAGGCAACACAATATACAAATTACTGTTGCTGTGTTGTTGTTATAGACAGATATTCCCGCTGTGCTGGCATTTACAGTAGAAGTACCATGTCTCTACCCAATCACTGCCCTGATTGCAGAACATGAATAGGTGGATGTTTGAACACATGTATAATCAAAGTTCCATTTAACAATAGTAGCATTTATTACTGAAAACATTGATTTAGGTAGAGTAATCATAGGAATTGAGCTCGCTGCTTCTGAAGCAAAATTGCTGAAAGAAAAACAAAACATTAAATTTTTTCCCCTGTATTTCATTGTTCTCGAAGCTTAGATTTTGGCTACATATATTATATTACTCTATACAGCAGGGGTGTCAAACTGCCGGCCTGCGGGCCAGATGCGTCATCCAGAAGCCGCGCCCACCCCATTGCCGGCAATGGCAAAACCGTCCCGATACATTGCGCGATGTCACGTGACGTCACGAGTTTGACATGTCTGCTATACAGTAACATCATCAGGGCAGGAGTTTTGCAGATAATAGGTTTGTTGGTTGACAAGCTTACATATTCTTCTGTATTGAGTAAAAATGCAAAACTCAGTATATTAAAATGTAGGAAGCATGTAATTTTGCCTTACCATGCCCTTTAGTATAATGGCTAAATCTATGAACTAATCAATCGGATCCCAATGAGATCCCCCATTGCATGATTCATTGCAAAAGCAGTAATGGATAATTAAAGCTATAATCCTCTTAGTAATTCAGTCTCACATATTATATGGATTTGCCCCATAGATAATATATCTGAAATAATAATAAGCTAGAAAGCTAGAAAAAATATACAGTTTAATCAATCACACATTTAGAAGAATCAGATTCACAAAGAAAGAAAAAAACCAATGATCATCCTTTCTAGACATCCTCATCAGCACATTTCTTAAACCTAGCTTCGAAAGTGAAAGAAATGCAATATAGGAATGATCCAACTCTCAAAATACTTCTGAAGGTGAAAAGGAGAAATCTACCATTTTCTGTATAAATATTTTTTTTCATAAATCTAGTATCATAGATTTTTTTTTAAAAAAAATTAGTATCATAAAATAAGGTTTGGGCTATTTTCTTCAAATGTACCTTTGTTTCTTTTATTTACTTATTTATCTTTTGGCTCACTTCCCAGCTTAATGTAGCTTAGTTTTACCTTGCCTCAATAAATTACTTAGATTTGCTGGCCATCTCTATTTGTTCCATTACTTTTTGTCAATTGTAAACAATGTAATAAAGGTTTTGTCACCTATGCCAAGATAATTTTTAATTTGGTTGTATTCCCTACCTAGTTATATTGATGATGATGATGATGATGAAGAAGAAGAAGAAGAAGAAGAAGAAGAAGAAGAAGAAGAAGAAGAAGAAGAAGAAGAAGAAGAAGAAGAAGAAGAAGAAGAAGAAGAAGAAGAAGAGGAGGAGGAGGAGGAGGAGGAGGAGGAGGAGGAGGAGGAGGTGGTGGTGGCACAATGTTACTTTTGCTGAGCAAGCTTTTGGAACATCATATTGCTAGTCTGAAATGTTAAGTAGACGTCATCAGAACCAACCAGAGAATTATACAAAGATTCTGTTGCTTCAGACATTATTAGAGAAGGAAAGAAGTATGCTGGCATATTTCTCTGAAATATTTCCTATTTAGCATTAATATTTACAAGACTTCAGATTTATCAACAGATTTATGCCTGGTTTTACACACATATTTATAAAACTTCTTAACCATTCATCTCCCTCATAGAGGAGGGTACCATTTAATCAATATAATAAAACATTAAAAACCAAATAATTTTAAACTAAAAATTTAAAAAAGGTACTTCTTTATAGTTCTTACAGCTTAGACAAGATTAAGTTACAGTAGACTTATTAATTTTTTTCAGGACAAGTTAACCTGCTTCTTTCAGATTAAATCTTGGCTTAACACGTTGATTTATTGAGTTATTTCTTTCTCCCTACTTTTCACAAATGTATTTTGCCCATGACTAGGTATGCATGTGCAAAATGTGTAAGTTCTTTCTATCTTGATTCTATTTCCTTCACTGTATTGACTACCAAAAGTGTTGATTCATTGGTTGCAAGAGAAAGTGACCAACTAACCAGCTTGTTACCTGAATCTCCTGGGCTGGGCTGAGAGGTTGACTGGTTCAAAATCATCCAGCCAGATTTCAGCCAAGGCTGGGATTAGAAGTCATGATTAATGAATAATGAGGTGATTGGGCTCATATTAGGAAGAGATTTTGAAACAATGCAAATAAAGTATTTTTTCCTCCACAATACAAACAGCAGAGAACTAAAATTACAGATAGTTTTCACAGGATTATATGACTAATAGCAAAATACCATGCTTTGACACACCCACACCTGAAACCCTCATAAATAAAGAGCACTGACACAGACATCCCCTAAATGCTGCTGAAGATGTTACCTAGTCTGGTAATGAAATGTTTGGAAACCAACCCACAAGCTCCGAGAACAAACCTTCACCCGCACCATGCATTGTTATTTGGGTATAATCCACAGTAATTAGACTTACTTTTAATAAATTTATATAAGATTCATCCTAAAACAAATAAGACAAATATTATATGAGTGAAATATAAAGAAAAGATGTTATGAGTATGATCTACAAACATCAACTGAAAATATAGTATTTAAAGAAACTTATATTTTCTTTAGACATAGAAGCATACTGTTTCCCAAATAAAAAGAGAATAATCTAATGTTAAATTTAGATCCAGAAATATATTAAATTAAATTGAAAGAAACTCAAAAAAGTGTTGCACAATCCAGAGTTTAACAGCTCCTTTTCTGGCTTTCTTTAGTGTATTCTCTGCAGAACAGGATCATGGAGAAATTTAAATAGCTATGCAAATCAATATGCAAATTACTTTTTACCTCCAGGCATCTGAGAAGTTGCCAGAACTGTTTCAGATCAGAAGTGTTTCAGATAACATAGCAAATTCTCATGCAAATTGTATGAATTGTCTCTGTACATACAGCAACAGATTTATTTGAAGGTAAATCACTTGTGGATTAGAACTGTAATATTGATGTCATTTGCCCAAATCTCTTTTACTGTATAGCCCCTATAGCTTCTGCATGTTAGTTGGAAATTATCTCAGCTCATATTGTAGGTACACTCAGCATAGAAATGTAAGAATCTCCTATGTTTCTCAATGAAGTAGATTTCTAAAATTATTTTAGAATTAATATGCCTATTTAGTTCTTAATAAGATATTTTTCTCCATAACATTGACAAAACATGTGGATCATGCAGAATTTCACCTTGTTAAATAAATAAAATCTTCTATTCTTTATTATGAATTAGATATTAGAATTTACTAAAACAGTGCCTTCAGATTCTGGCTTTATTTCCCTGAAATTCCAGTAAAAGCCATAATAGATCTAAATTTACCTTTGAATATACAATACACAAAAGATGTGACAAAGTGGCCCACTGAAATGTATAATAGGTAGGGAAAGGAAACTCAGTCATGCATTACATTTAAATATATAATTTCTTTCTTATTATTCAATAGCCCCAGATGCACTGACTAATATAGAAAGAGTTCATTGATTTATGAATCAATACAAAAATATTTAAAATCTTCCTGATACTCTATAAATATTGGGAATTTTATCTTCCAAAAGTCCTGATTATCATGGTTATAGCAAGAGTATGTGGCATATATCAGAAGAAGTCAAATTGCTTACCTGTTTATTAGGACTGGGATATATTACATGAGGGATTCTATTACATATTTACAATTGTCCTAATTGCTATGTATTTTTTTCTCATAAGGGTTTATGATCGCTTGCTTGATTATCCTGTTCAGTTTGACCTTTTGTTTTAATCATGGAAAAAATAATTGTTGCATCCAAACAAGAACTATTACAAGATGTTCAAAAAGCCCACTTTAAATATGTGGCTAACAAGCATGCAGACAATGATATTTTCATAATGGAATGCAACTATGTAAGTTATTATTGAATTAACAAAACAAAACAAAAAACACTGTTTTGCAGTGATTCTTCTTTCTAAGTGGGAAATTCCAGTCACCCAAATCAACCCAAAGGTCCTGCTTAGTGGAGTGCCACAAAAGTTGACTTTCTCTCCCATTTAAAATCCATATATGTCTCAAAAGGTGCACTGGTTGCCAGTTTGCTTTCAGGTACAATTCAAGAAACTGGTTGTTACTCTGAAAGTCCTTCATGAATCACTGTCTGGATCCATGGGACTACCTTTTCCTAGGATGTCTATCAATCTGTTGAGTTCTGAAAGAGAAGGTTTTCTCTGGTTCCTGTGCCTTGTGGATCCCAAGGTCAGGTGTGTTGTTTTTTTTTTTATCTCTGCCTCATTTTTATGAAATAGCAGTCCTCTAACATCAGATAGCCACAGGCTCATTAGCTTTTCACAAAACCACTGAGATTTGACTGCTTGGTGAGTCAAAAAATTATTCATTATTTTCTGATAAAGATGGTGTTAGAGTTGTTCCTCAATGTGTGGTATGCTATCTATTATTTTATATTTATAGTTTCAATTTTTTATTTTTATTTCAGAGGACTGCAAACTTCTCAGAGTGAAACAAGACTGGAATGGCATATAAAGCCTAATCGAAAAGCCAGTCTAGGGATTAAGATATCAGACTAGAACAGGGGTAGGGAACCTTGGCTCTTTTATGACTTGTGGACTTCAATACCCAGAATTCCTGAATCATCCATGCTGACCCAGGAATTCTGGGAGTTGAAGTCCACAAGTCATAAAAGAGCCAAGGTTCCCTACCCTGGACTAGAAATTGGGAGACTATGACTTGTAATCCTATCTCAGCCATGAAAGCCAGCTGGGTGAGTTTGGGCTAATCACTCTCTTTCAGCTCAACCCACCTTACAGAGTTGTTATGGGAAAAATAGGAGGAGGAAGATGCATTGGATAGGTTTGCTGTTTTGAATTATTTATAAAAATAATAAAGGCAGGATACAAGTAGGTAAAATTAACAGTGTAATAATAATAAATTACTAAAAAAAAACAAACCTTTGCTTAATATGAAAAAATATATTCTGAAACTTGTCCAGACATGATATTATCCATAGAACTGATCAAATGTAAACAGCCAATGATGAAGCACTCATTTATACTGTGTAATTTTGATTCTCAGCCCTTGAAAACTATATTTTGCTCCTAAGAAATGGAAAATTCTTCCAAATTGTTGCACAGCTCAGCCTCTTGCCTCATAGAAATTTAAGCTTCAGTCTGGAGTACATTGACCATACTTCATTTAAGATTAACTAGCAAGGTTAAAGGCTTCTAATATATAATTTGTTATAAAAAAAACCCCTATCTGTATAAAGCATTAACTGTTTGTATCATTTAGGCAAGATTATGTACAGTATCTCTGAATTTAAAGAAGTTGTCATAATATGCAATGGTTGGAATATGTTTATCATTCTTTTTTTTAAATCCAGTGCTTCTTCCCTAATAATTTAAAACTTCAAACTGTTCAACAACTGACAATAATTTATTTCTAAGATAATTACCTATTTCTTCCAAGATTTGTATAAGGATGAGCCCCTGAATCAAATCTGAACTGATGTAATCCTACAAAAGTAAAAAGAAGATGGTGGCAGTCTACTAAAGTATTCAAGTATAATAAGCAGCTAAGTCATCACAGGATAGTAATAATCTTTGGTCATCATGAATGTCTTGACTTAACTATGCTGCCCATTTGTTACCAGAAGGCTCTAAGCTCAATCAATGGCAGCAGGAGCAAAAAAGGTCATTTTTGATAATCAAGAACAATAAAGACTTCCTGTTTTATTGTGATTAATGCTTCACATAGCAGTGCATAAGGCCTCTCCTGTGTCTTTTTCAAACACTTTCCCACCTGACTTTCTTTACACAGCATTGAGAAATAGCTCTCACAGAGCCTGGATTAGTTTTGATGCACCATGAACATGTCTAGCCTATTTTGAGGACGTCCTTCTTCCTTGTTGTCTCTCTCTTATCTTGCTAAGATTCATGGTCACAATGATAATTCTGAGCAATATCAGTAGCTATATAAGTGAGCTAAATAAAATAAAATAAAATAAAATAAAATAAAATAAAATAAAATAAAATAAAATAAAATAATAAAATAAAATAAAATAAAATATAAAATAAAATAAAATAAAATAAAATAAAATAAAAAAATAAAATAAAATAATAAAATAATAAAATAAAGTAATAAAATAATAAAATAAAATAAAATAATAATAAAATAAAATAAAATAAAATACTAAAACCTAAGAAGGGCTCCCATGAGCTCATACCATGTTCTTGACTACTAAAAATAAGAACTTAAATCAAACACTTGGCTTGTGGCTGAGGAAAATGACAGAAATCTATCTGTTGTATCTTTTATGGTATACTTGTATTTATCCACTTCATTTTTAGAAAAGAGTTTGAGAATTGTAATCACTGTCATTCAATTTCAGAAAATGCTGAAGCTTTCTGAACCTTAATTTTTTCACATGATTTTGCTCTGAGTTTTTTAACTGTATTTTATTTCTGTCCTATAATCATAACTGCTGTCCTGTAACCTTGTTTCCTCACTAAATAGAAGAGTTTGCACATTGTGTTAAGAGCAACTTCTTGCTTAGAGTAATTTATTCAATGAACTATATTTGAGGTGGGTTATATTGCCCTCAGTATGAAACCATGGATTCAGATAAAAAGTTAAACCCAATCCAGCTCTTCTATTATATGCACCATACCCAGATTTGAATGAGCTGAATGTTTGGAAAAAAAATCTTCAACTTGGCAATTTGCAAATGTATTTGAACTATAATTCCAGGAATTCGTACCTAACATGGACAACCTATACCAGCTGGGAATCCTGCAAACTCCAAAACGTATAGAGGGCACACGAGAAAGATGGTTTGGAGAATTTTCATTATGAAAATAAACTAAGCAATTTATTCCATTTATACTTATATTTCTTATGTTATAAAATGTGCTTGGAGAATTGTTAGATCTAATTTTGGGTGGGAAGACATTATATAGTATCTATAGGCTAACCATTATTTTTCTAATCATAAATTCAGAAACTTGATGTAGCAGGATTTCAATCTGTTAAGATTTTACTTTCTCTAAAGCTGTTTGGACACTCAAGAAACAAATAACTTATCTTGGAT
>NW_015386261.1:1040931-1045819 GCF_001527695.2 Protobothrops mucrosquamatus | reverse complement strand
GCGTATCTCTGTGAGTTTATTTCATATTTAGAGTTACTGCAGCAAGAGCCAAGGGCATATATAACACTGTAAATGGGAACTCAGCATATGTTAGACTATTTGCATCTGAAAAACAGATCATTTACCGATGACTTATTTCAAGAGTATGCATAAAATGTAAATTAGCAGATATCCCATTAATATTCACAGCAATTTAATACACTTCCGTTTTAAACTAAACATATGTGAATGTGAATGAAGTGAATGAAGAAATAAATACAGAACAGTCTAACTTTCTTTAATATATTTTGATCATAGTTCAGCTATTAAATTCATATTATAAATAACTGCACTGCACTGGTGAGGAAATGAAAGACATTTCAGTACCTTTTTGAATCTATTGGAAATCTAAAAAGCAAATGAGAAGTATATTAGCTTATTCTAATTAATGTAATAGCTAATCTACCAAAGTATTATACAATAAGCATAAAATGTAAGGTTTTTTTTTAAAAAAAATGGTAATTATCAGCATAACATTAAATATAATCAGCATATAACAGTAATATCATGTGTAACATATTCAGAAATTGTTCAATCTTGTTTTTCCACTGTTTTGTTCCAAATTGTATTTCTTCTTTTTCAGCTGGCACATGCAACCAGCCAAATGCAACCAGCTGGC
This sequence comes from Protobothrops mucrosquamatus, assembly GCF_001527695.2. Taxonomy (NCBI): domain Eukaryota; kingdom Metazoa; phylum Chordata; class Lepidosauria; order Squamata; family Viperidae; genus Protobothrops; species Protobothrops mucrosquamatus. Next base: position 1,045,161 of record NW_015386261.1, on the reverse strand, counting down.
ACATGCAACCAGCTCAAAAACAGATCATGCCAGACAAACCTTATTACATTCTTTGACCAAATGACAAAATTAGTGGATCAGAGGAATGCTGTGGATATAATTTACTTGGACTTCAGTAAGGCATTTGATAAAGTAGATCACAACCTACTACTCGATAAGATAGAAAAATATGGGTTAGACAGCATCACCACTAGATGGATTCGTAGCTGGCTGACCGGCCGTACTCAGCATGTGGTCCTCAATGGAACCGCATCTACATGGAGGGAAGTTTGTAGTGGGGTGCCCCAGGGCTCTGTTCTAGGTCCAGTACTCTTTAACATCTTCATCAATGATTTGGACGAGGGGATAGATGGGGAACTCATCAAATTTGCGGATGACACCAAGCTGGCAGGAATAGCCAACACTCCAGAAGACAGGCTTAAGATACAGGAGGACCTGGACAGACTTGAACACTGGGCACTATCTAACAAAATGAAATTCAATGGTGAAAAAAGTAAGGTTCTACATTTAGGCANTTTCTTATGTTATAAAATGTGCTTGGAGAATTGTTAGATCTAATTTTGGGTGGGAAGACATTATATAGTATCTATAGGCTAACCATTATTTTTCTAATCATAAATTCAGAAACTTGATGTAGCAGGATTTCAATCTGTTAAGATTTTACTTTCTCTAAAGCTGTTTGGACACTCAAGAAACAAATAACTTATCTTGGATCTGCAATCTGTTACCCAAACAACCTTCTAGAAATCAATAGTAATTTAAACACTATCTTTTCCTGTAAAAATCCCATGTTTGCACATCCATTTATTTCACAAACCCAATGATTATCAATGAGTTAAAAAGCAATCACACATCCCCCTTTTGAATTAAATGCTACAATGAAAACTCTCTACCTTTAAACTATAAAACTATGTAAATTAATAAAACTAATGTCTTAAACTTTGGTGTTTTAGGAATTGTTAATATCCTATTATATAAACACATTAACATTAAATGTTGTGTTCAGTAAGTATTCTAATCATTATGGTCCAATGAATTATAACAAAAAAATAACAAAAGAAAACAAATCATAGCATGGGTCAATTAAAGGTGGGTAATTCTTTGATGAGCAAAGTTAGATATTGCATTGTTTTATGAAGCACAAAATAGATATATTTGTTATTTGGGTGTTTATATATTAAAAAATATCACTTTACAGTACGCTTATTAAATACCGTGTTTTCCCCCAAAAAAGACCTATTCCAAAAATAAACCCTAGCTTGATTTTTACACATGCGCCTAATATAAGCGCTGGTTAATACCATGCTCATTCTGTCCCACCATCTGGTAGCATGAGGTGGAGTGAAGTGCATGCATAAAAATCAAGCTAGGGCGGGGTGGAGGAGCTGCCCTACATGCCCCAGTGCCCCGCACCCGCATACTTCAGGACTGCTGCAGCCAGGCCTCCCATGCCAGAACACCTGCCTTGCCTCGCAGCAGCAGTACCAACAGCTCCATCCAGCAGGAGCCCACATGGCTGTTGCTGGCCCACTTCTTCTGCAGTTGCTTCAGGAAAAGGCCTCTGCTGTCAAAATGGAAGCCGAGGGGCAATGTGTGCATCAACACGGAGCTCCATTCTGAGCTACAGAGGTCTTTCCTGAAGACCTCTGCCAGCAAAATGGAGGCCAGGGGGTGACATGCTCATCAACCCAGAGCTCTGTTCTGGGCTGCAGAGGCCTTTCCTGAAGGCCTCTGCTGGCAAAATGGAGGCTGGGAGGCGACACACACGAGCAGCAGCGAGTGCCCACAGAAGTGGGCCGGCAGTGGCCATGCAGGCTCCTGCTGGACAGGGCTGTTGGTGCCACTGCCATGAGGTGAGATAGTGGCAAGAAAAAAAATATTCCCCCAAAATAAGACCTAATGCCTCCTTTGGAAGCAAAAAAATTATAAGACAGGGTCTTATTTCCAGGAAAATATGGTATCAGCAAGCAACAAAGCATATAACTGGCAAAACAGTAAAAAAGAAAAGCAAAAGCAGAGAGAAAGAGACATAAACAATAGGTAAGAGATAAAAGATCTTTATTTTATATATTATATTATATATCAAAATGAGCAGAACTTTCCAGGGTAAGTATTGGAAATAGTGCTTCAGTAATTAATATGAATGTCCCAAAGGGAGTGGCCTTTGGTTATTCCAACCTTAAATCCTTTTATATGTACAATAAAAGCCCAATAGAATGGAAAGTACGGCACCAGATGCTCTTCCTATATTCTGTGCCATGAAAAAAACAATTTGATGGATTAGTTGATGTATGCAACAATTTTTAATCAAAATAACAGAACAACAGAGTTGGAAGGGATAATAATAATAATAATAATAATAATAATAATAATAATAATAATAATAATAATAATAATAATAATAATAATAAAGTTGGAAGGGACCTTGGAGGTCATCTAGTCCAACTCCCTGCTCAGGCAGGAAACCCTGTACCATTTCGGACAAATGGCTGTCCAGTCTCTTCTTAAAAACTTCCAGTGTTGGAGCATTCACCACTTCTGGAGGCAGGTTGTTCCACTGGTTAATTGTTCTAACTGTCAGGCCCACTGCTCAGGGCAGGTTACCCTATATAATTTCAGACAAATGGTCCAATCTCTTCTTAAAAACCTCCAGGGTTGGAGCACCCACAATTTCAATTGTTTTTCCATCGTTCTACTGATTGTTCTGTCAGGAAATTTGTCCTTAATTCTAGGTTGCTTCTAAATAGTTACCGCAGATCTGATGCTCAAGTTTTTAAGCATTTACAGCACTTTTAAAATAATGGGAAATGGTGTTATCAAGTTTTATTTTATTAATTGTATAATAGGTTTTTTAAGGGTAAGAGAAAAAATGAAATAAACAAGGAACCATTAGAACTTTATAAATGTTGAAATTTGAAAACAAACAATTATACAAAGGAGTTTCTTACACTGAGCAAATGTTTGAAATTCTGTCTTGCTCAATTGGCAACTCATGTTGTTACCAACACACAGTAAAAGAAGTAAACTATATTAGAGTAGGCTACATCAGACTGATATTAAAAATGTATGTTTTGGATATCTGCATTCACTTCAATAGAAAACATGGATTCATGCTCAGTTTCTGGCAGCTACATGGACACGCCTGGTAATGTTCTTGGCAAAAAGGCATATTTCAGTTGCATTGCTTTATTTAACACCAGCCTAATTACTGTAGCTAAGCAATAATACTAACTGCCAGACCTGTCTCAGCTTGGGCTTCTAAGTAAAAATTATCCTTTATTAAGAAAGATATAATTTACTAGAAGTCAAGTGAATTACAGTAGTGTAAAGTCAGAACTGAAAGTTCATGCCAGATTTTTGCCACTTTCCTCCCTTTGTTGGTCTTTCCCATTGTTAGTCTCTCATTGTCCAATCAAGTTTAAAAGAAATGTTTTGGAAACAGTCACTCTACATGTTGGCATTCTCCTCCTAGTGAAACAACCTTGAAGACTTTGTCAGTTCTCACAATTCAGTTTCTCTTTCCCCCAGGCCCTTGCATTCCCTTCCAACTTGCCCCCAGGGTTCACTGCAGACTGGCAGTGAGGTAGCAGTTCTGACACTAACTATAACTAACTTAACTAGGTAGTAATGTCATCTGAACTCTTGATTACATTAGCTAATGGCAATATTTTTCAATATTTGATGTAAGTCAAACTTCCTTTCTTGGTTTGTAACAATGGACAAACATTTTTCGGATGTTTCCTGTAATATACCCATTTTGCCTATTTCTTACTTTACTCAATTTTTAACAAGTATCTTTTTCATCAGACCCTGTTCCGTATATGATCCACTGCTATTTTAGCAGGAGATGAATATGGTGTGTTGAATGGGAAAGCAATAATGTTCAGATTTATTGCAACTGAAAAATTCATATCTTTTTTTTGCTTCTCCCCAGATCTGTAAATTTAGATGGATGAGCTATGTTGATCTCTGATTTTAAGCCTTTTATGATAGCTATATATATTACATGCGCTAAATGTACATTGCACCAAGCGTATCTCTGTGAGTTTATTTCATATTTAGAGTTACTGCAGCAAGAGCCAAGGGCATATATAACACTGTAAATGGGAACTCAGCATATGTTAGACTATTTGCATCTGAAAAACAGATCATTTACCGATGACTTATTTCAAGAGTATGCATAAAATGTAAATTAGCAGATATCCCATTAATATTCACAGCAATTTAATA
>NW_015386261.1:831058-1039798 GCF_001527695.2 Protobothrops mucrosquamatus | reverse complement strand
TTTACTTGGACTTCAGTAAGGCATTTGATAAAGTAGATCACAACCTACTACTCGATAAGATAGAAAAATATGGGTTAGACAGCATCACCACCAGATGGATTCGTAGCTGGCTGACCGGCCGTACTCAGCATGTGGTCCTCAATGGAACCGCATCTACATGGAGGGAAGTTTGTAGTGGGGTGCCCCAGGGCTCTGTTCTAGGTCCAGTACTCTTTAACATCTTCATCAATGATTTGGACGAGGGGATAGATGGGGAACTCATCAAATTTGCGGATGACACCAAGCTGGTAGGAATAGCCAACACTCCAGAAGACAGGCTTAAGATACAGGAGGACCTGGACAGACTTGAACACTGGGCGCTATCTAACAAAATGAAATTCAATGGTGAAAAAAGTAAGGTTCTACATTTAGGCAAGAAAAACCAAATGTACAGGTATAGTATAGGGGGTACCTTGCTCAATAGTAGTAACTGTGAGAGGGATCTCAGAGTCCTAGGGGACAATCACTTAAATATGAGCCAGCAGTGTGCTGCAACTGCCAAAAAAGCCAACACAGTGCTGGGCTGCATTAACAGAGGGATAGAATCAAGATCACGTGAAGTATTAATACCATTTTACAATGCCTTAGTAAGGCCACACTTGGAATACTGCATCCAGTTTTGGTCACCACAATGTAAAAAAGATGCTGAGACTCTAGAAAGAGTACAGAGAAGAGCAACAAAGATGATTAGGGGACTGGAGGCTAAAACACAGGGCTTTTTTTCAGCCGGAACGCGGCGGAACCGCGTTCCGGCACCTTTTTCCGGGCCGGCCGCACCGGAAATAGCCCCTCCCGCACCGGAAATGGCCCCTCCCAAATTTTACTTGCATTCCTGTTCTCTAAAGGGGCGGTCCTAGGGTTTGATGAGGGCGTGGCCAGGTTTGAGTTCCGCCACCTTTTCTCTGAGAAAAAAAGCCCTGCTAAAACATATAAGGAACGGTTGCTGGAATTGGGTATGTTTAGTTTAACGAAGAGAAGGACGAGGGGGGACATGATAGCAGTGTTCCAATATCTCAGGGGCTGCCACAAATAAGAGAGAGTCAAGCTATTCTCCAAGGCGCCTGAAGGCAGGACGAGAAGCAATGGGTGGAAACTGATCAAGGAGAGAAGCAACTTAGAACTAAGGAGAAACTTCCTGACAGTTAGAATAATTAACCAATGGAACAACCTGCCTCCAGAAGCAGTGAATGCTCCAACACTGGAGGTTTTTAAGAAGAGACTGGACAGCCATTTGTCTGAAATGGTGTAGGGTTCCTGCCTGAGCAGGGGGTTGGACTCGATGACCTCCAAGGTCTCTTCCAACTTTATTATTTATTATTTATTATTATTAAATAAATACTTTAAAGGAGTTATTCTTTAATAGTAGTATTACAAGTTGTTCTCACAAAGAACAAACAACCAAAACAGTTTGGAGCAGTTTGTTTTAGTGTCCTAGTTAACCATGCTTCTTTTTCATTGCACTTCCCATCTTGAATAATATTCTTGATCTCTTCCTTTAATTTATGGTCTTATTGAGCAGGTTTGAAAGAATCTTGAAAGCCTATCAGTGTGTCCTTCTCATACTAAATGGAATCAAGGCAGGAGCTAGGATCTCTGATGGGTAGGGCTTTCCTATCAAGGAGTAACTTTAATGATGACAGAGAACCCAAATATATTCACTTTTGTCCTTAATAATTGTTTTAAGGAAACAGCTTATCATTCTTTTTAAGTTTTTATGCTATTAAAAACTAAGAAATGAAACCTGAAATGCTAGTACAAAATCTAAAAGAATATTTAGTTGATTTGCAAAGTAGTGGAATGTCATTTCTTTGTAGGAAAGATTAAATATTTGTATATTTCTATAAAATAGTCAGATATCTTACTACACAGTCTGCCTAAATGTTTCAGAAGGCTGGTAAAGAAATAAAACACAAGAAAATAACTTTCTGTTCTCTGAACTGTGGCCAACAAAAGTGAATTCTATTAGATCAAAGTAATATACTATAGCTAATATGGAGGTAAATGAACCTGTAATGATTCCCACTTGAATTAAGAAATAAAGGAAGGGAGGTGGGGTATGGGATAATAATCTGTACTTATGAGCATGTTAATTTTTAATAAAAATACATGATGTTTTGATATACAGAATGATATCAAAAATTCATTTGCTTAAATTAAAAAAGTAAAGATATAACATTATGAATATCTACCAGTTAGATTTAGAACTCTTAGCCAATGTCAGCATAGTGACTAGTGATGGATGAGAACATAAAAGCTGCACTTTATATTAAGGTTTTACTTATAAATATTTTATAAGTGGCCAACAGAAGATAAATAGCTGTTATAAGCATGTACCAATCATGCTTTGTGTTATTGAGTTATAGGCAATTGTAAGGACGTCATTCAGAACTAATATAAATCACAGTACGAACAACCTTTGGGCTCTAACTATCTATTATTGATTCATTATAATATGCATGTATTAATTCTTTATAAGCTGTTTATAATATTGAGCATACTTTGTAAGCTGCTTAGAACAATGTGATTATGAAATGTGATAGATCATTATGTAACATTAATGGTATTACTTTTGCAATGTATCTAAAGAAAACACTCTATTACAGTAAATGTTGAAATGTTCATGTCATCAAGAATCCCTGCCAGTCACCAGATACCACGCTGACATACTGATCCAAAGGAGAACATGGAAGTTACCAATGTGAAGAACCAGAAGCTCCTCACAATGCACAAAGGTTTCCAAACAAATACCCAGGCCCTACACCAGCTGGAAAGAAGGCACACAGACCCTGATGAGTGTCAAATTCACTATCCTGGGAGTTCATCAGTAAGATGACACCCAAAGATGAGAGAATGCCTACAGCAGCAGCAGACATAGGTGGAAGATCAAGCAGAAAAAGTGCCTTGGCAAGATAAGGCCCTGTATGGAATGTACCATCAATAGATAGATAAGGTAGTGAATACTGGAAAATTCTACCAGTGGTTGGAAAAAGTTGAACGAAAAGGCAGCACTGAGGCACTGATCATAGCAACACAAAACAGGCACTAAGCACCAGATCCATAGAAAAGGGGATCTACCACATGAGAAGGGGCCTAAGGTGCAGACTATGCAGAAAGGCCTCCGAAATAGTCCAACAGATAGTGGCAGGTGTATGATTCAGGCAGAAACAGCATACATGAATGGCTCAATTAAGTAGCTGCTATTGTATACAGGAACATCTGCACAGTGTATGGGTTAGACCCTCCCAAATATAGATGGGAGGTTCCACAAAATGTCATAGGAAATATGAGGACTAAAATCTAGTGGGACTTCCAGATCAAGACAGACAGGCAAGTACTTGCCAATGAACCAGACATCATTGTAATAGACAAGGACTAGAAAACAACATAACTTTTAATGACTAGAAGAAATTACAAGCTACTTCAAATATGTAGCAATCTCAGGAAGCTTTATATTGTATACTATAGGTGAAAATTATACATAGATTTATTGTGAGAATTTATTTATATAGAACCAGGGCTTTTTTGTCATAGAATGCCCAGAACGGAGTTCCGGCACCTTTTTTGGATGGAATCTTGTAGGGTAGGCAAGGCGGGTTGTATGATATGTGTGAGTTCCGGCACCTTTTTTTTTTTTTTTTTTTACAAAAAAAGCACTGCATAGAACTAAGATTATATAAAATGGAATATATACTACATTTACATAGTATATTTTTGCTGTAACTTTTATAAATAATTCAAACGGGAATTTCTCCATACCTCCCCTTAAGAGATTACTGTAAAGCCTAATAGACATGGCTGTTATGAAAATATTCTGGTTATTTCACTGCATTCTTAAATTGGTTTAGGCTTAATATATATTCACTATACTACATTCATCACTGTATGCCTTTTATTTCTACCATTATCCTACACTAGTAAGGCCCCAGCAATTATTAGACTTAATATAAGTTAGCATAGCCTTACATTCCCGTAGTGTTTTACAAATTCTAGTATTTTTATGTCCTTTTATAAAGATCAATCTTAGTTATCTATAGCATTTAGATTATTGATTGTAAAGTTGATTGCAACTTGATAGATAGCTCTTGGATTTTATTTTCTGTACTTTGTAATTTAATGGTAATAATTTTAGTTATACTTTATTTTATCAATAGGAATTTTTATTTTTATTTCTGTTTTAAAGAAACGATTATGTTATTAGTTTTATGCTAGTATATTACAAAAATAAATCAATTTTCAGTTTACAGAATCTCAAAAAGAACTCTTTTGTGTCAATAGATTTTTCAGTCGTATTAGAAAGCAGCTATTGGGACTAAAGGACTCAAGAAAATGGTTATCAAGTCAAGTATTCAGCATTCCATGCTTCATCTCACAATTCAGTCCTGAATCCATGTGTTCAGGCTTATGTCTACATCTCTAACACAAAATTATCTTGAAATAAAATCATCCAGTGATGTGTATGTTGTCACCAAAGAAATCAAAATCCTGTTTGTTTATAGGCAAAAAGAATGTCTAATGAGATATCATTTCGTTAAATAAAAATGTGTGTTTTTAAAATAAAACCTTTTTAGTTCTATATTATTGAAACTGATTTTATTTCCAGCAATATTTAAATGTTTCTTTGGGAGAAAAAAAATGGCCAAAGATTAATATTTTAAGTGTTGATAGTGTTAACAATTCACTACTCCTTATTTTTCAAAATTAACCTTACATTTTTTTCAAGTCCACCCACATATTTTTAAACTTGTATGTTGTTCATTCCATTTTAATATATGGTAATAATTTATCAGAGACTGTTCATTATAGAAATGTATGTCTATTCTTGATCTTACATGTGGAAAGCTCAGATTGAGAACTGTAAGACACATTATTTAAGAAAATGGTAGTTTTGTACACTACAACCATTTTGCTTTATTTCACTTAATTATATTTATCTTGAAATATTGGTATGCATTTCAATAATTTCAATTTTTATCACTGACTATTAGCGATTGCCAAATATATCCCTATCTCAAACACATTTTTTTTCATATGGTTACTTTAATGATTCTGGAAGTTTTCTTAAAATATAATAGTCAGAAGATGTAAAAAGTTCATTAATTAATTCCCTTAAGAATTCCTGCTTCATATCATCCAGAACTGATGTCTTATATACGCTGAATCTCCTTTGGTGTTCTTGCATCATTTTAATCCTAACTCTTGTCAACAGGAATACTGCATCCTATTTTTTTTCTTTTTCTTTTTGAAGAACGAAGAAAAAAATTAAAGAGTTTTATCACTATAGAATTCATAGAAACAATGGCAAGGACATTGGGAGATAATAAGCAATTGTGTGAGTGCATATATTAAATTTGCCTTTGCCTTCAAAATTTAATTAATTTGTAACACTTTCACTTCAAAATATAATGATTTTTTAACAAAACATATTTGATCTTTACCTAGAAATACAATAAAAATGTTTCTAATCATAAAATACAACTTATTCAAGTTGAATCAACTTGAACATTGTTCAATTTCAACAAAGTTGTCATTTCATTTCCAAGTCTTGATTGTTTAATAACTTACATGTATTACATGCTAAAAACAAAAATAAAATAATTCTGGGAATTATTTGAATACAGGACTTCATAATTTCTGTATATGAATCAATTATTACAGAATTATCACTTTTAAAAGACTTTTATCCAGGTTTAAATATTCTATCTTGAATATATATTTCAGATTAGGTATTAAAATCATCTTTTTAAGAATACAAAGAATGTTACAGACTTGGTTTTACTCCTTTTAATTTATTCCTATTTGTAATTAAATAAGATTAATTAAAATATATTGATTAGAAGTTGTTCTACTAATCTGTGTCTTTTCCAATGACATGAATTTATCAGTGTCTTGGTTCTCACAAAAGACTGAACCAAAAAGTGCATCTGCCATTATAGTCTCAGCTATTATGGATAGTAATTTTAACATGTACAATTTGCATTCAAATTGTATCATAAAGTAATATTTTGAACCCAGGAACCTCAAATGGCTTAGCATACAGAATGTGTCCAAAATCTGGGACCATTGAATTTTGATGGAATGAAATTTTGGAAAATTGTGGCTGCATCAATGCTCCTAGCTGCTGTTGCACTGTTGAGCTATTGGTGTGGTCACATGATCTTCATTTTCAATACTACAGGACAGTTTTCCAGTGAGCCTCACAATCCTCATTCCCTCCCCAACCCAGTACACTGCTTATCTGCCTGTTGGAAAGGTAAGGCAAGGTAAAGGTTAAAGTAAAGATAAGGTAAGGTAGAACATGTTGTTCCTTAAATTACTAATCATTTTATCCTAAATTTATTCGTGTTACAGCAGATTTTTCTGGATTCAGACTATTATACAGAAGAAGCTGTATATATAATTTCATGGCAAGGAAAATCATAGTAAATTGAATTCTCAAAGACAAGATAAAACCTAGCATAAATAGAAATAATTGCTATGAGCATATCTTCAATTTACTGTTCTTCTATTTTCTATGCTAAACTTCTCCAAAAATTATTGATATAAATATATAGTATTGAATATAGTATTTGGGGGGGGGGAATACATTTTTAGTCTTTAAGATGTTATAAGACTTATGTTTAATGCAAAACTGGATTTTGAGTCAGAGATAATTTCATCATTGCTATAATGATGAAAAACAGAAAAAAAAATATTTATTTATTGTTCAATGAAGCTGTGTGAAAATTCTGAAGATCTTCTAAACTGAAAGAAGTATTACCTAGGCTTTAGAGAACTTTAAAATTGTATAAAATACTTTATTTTTGGGTAATATTTTATTTATTAGATGAGCCAGATATGGTTTTCTCTTTCTAAAATGGATATTCAATGATGTAGGATATTGCTGGAAATTCCAGGAAACAAGGTAGACCAGTGCAGTAATTTATAATAAAATAATCAATGTTTGATATATTGTATATGTCACTTGATAAAAATATTTTTAATATAATTTTATAGTCACTATAGTATGTTGGTCAATTATATATTTTTTGTATTCTCTAGATTACTAATATTATTTCTCCTCATTCTATTACTCATTCTTCATATTTACTTTTATGTTTTTACAAGGTGGAATAAGTATACACAATTCAAAATTAATTTCATTGATTAACATCATATATAAATAAATAACAAGAGAGATATATTGCTTCAAATCTTGTACAGTGTTCTCCTTCATTCAGATTTATAGCTAAAAAGTTCTCTGTTTTTCTTCCCAGAATCATAAAAAAATACTCCTTTCATTTATCATCTTAGTCCATAGCTTACAAACTTAATTACAATTTACTGGGTTCACAAAACATGTTAATCCATTAACCATGTTTTACAAATCACAATAGTTGCTTTCAAATAAGTTTTTAAAAAGCTGAAATTAAATAAAGTACGTCATGGTTTAGTGCAACTTAGCCATAATGACTTTAATTTTCTTATGAATACCACTTTGGGCTGAATAATAGATACATACATCTTTTAATTGTGGACCTCCCATAAGCTTCTAGCTTTATGCTGAGAGAAAAAGAATGCTAGTTTACTTTTGGTCCAATTCCTTATCACTTCTCTTAGGTTTTTATGTTCTGATTTAAAGCCCAGATGGATGACCTTGGGCCAGTCACTTTTTATCAGTCCTAGAAAGGAGGCAATAGCAAACCACTTCTGAAAAACCTTGCTCAGAACACTGCAGGGACTTGTGTAGGAAATCTTCAAAACTTGGATATGATTGATTTTAAAAAAATCTAATTTGGCTTTAGCCCTCTATTCATGCACACTTCTAAATTAAATGATGTAGTATAGTAGTCCAAGTAAAACTGATCAGCAAATATTAGTCTTGATTCAAACTCTGATTCTGCCCATAAGTGTCAGAGGAGGGGAAGAGAGTGAAGGCAGATCATGTAACACAATGCAATTTCTACTTCTTACACACTTCTATCATGCTATCATAATGTGTCAGTTCTGTAAGATATACTTGAGTAAAAAAACAATGCCAAATAGGTCAAGATCACTTTTATTGCCACTGCTCCATAATAGAATCTTGCATGTTTAAATGTGCTTTTCTCCTCCCTCACTTTATCTTTGAGAGAATTATGGAGAGACCCATCTAAGAAGTTAACTCAAATTAGTTTATTGGTATGATTGTTGCCTCTCTAATAGCTCTTCTGCCTATTCTTTAAGGACATTTCCTATGTCCTCAACACAATGCTTCTGCCTTGTCCTAATATGTGTCAGTAATATGATGTACAGTCATCATAACTTTCTCTCTGGTGGTACTCAAGATCCCACCTCCACAAATATAAATGGGGATTTATCAAAAATGTATTTATCCCTTGCTGATTAAGAGGATATTATAACTGAAAATGCATTATCTCTCATAAAAGGCACTATTTTTATTAGCCCAGACCCCTTGATGCTGAATTTGATATTAAAAACACAGTAATTCCCTTGATGGAGCCAACCCAACCACACCTGGTCTAAACATGTCAGAAGCTCACAGAGAAGCAAGGAAGGAGACATGTCAGGTGTGAATAGTTGGGAGCACGCATTATGTTCCAGTTAAGATGATTTATTGATCATGCCTATTCACAAGAATCTAGTCAGTACTAAACTCGCGCTAGACAAGAGTCAATGGAATTTAAGGGGACGTAGACTGTATATGGAGATATAAGGACTCCAGGCTGATTACTCACTTGACTCCACCTTCCAGGCTCTGCCTGCTCTTTTCCAACATAATCACTCTGCGGTTATTTATTACCATCCCCACTCAAATGTACAGTCTGCCCCAAATAATGAAGACCTTTAAAGGTGACAAAGAGCGCCCACAATGTAGGACAAAAATATAGTTGCATGCACTGTATAATAAGGGCCATTTACAAATATGTGAACAACCAGTTCAAATATGTGAACAACCAGTTCTCTGTGTGGATGCCGCTTCCGGAAGTCCATTCTGGGCATGGGCAACAAAAAATTAGCTACCAGTTCCGCCAAAGTGGTGCGAACTGGCTGAATCCCTCCACTGGGCATTTACTACTTGTGTTGCCACAGTCTGCACTAGTTGAAGCTTCCAAATGCTTTTCAAATGCTTTTCAAGGGAAGCTCTATGTAGAGTTCATTGCAGTAGTCTAGATGGGAGGATAGACCCTCCTGGTCCAGGAATGGACATAAATGGCAATAAGGCGATAATGGAATTCATTTTATTTATTCGTGTAACAAAAGTATATCATATCAATTTAGTGGTAAACTAAAAAAAAAAAAGGTAATAGATTAAAACAACAATTTAAAGCAATAAACTGCACTGAAGCCCTAATAAAAATCTACATCCATTACCCGATGCTGGCTTTCTAAACAGGTATTCTTATAAATTGGAAACATAAATTAGTAAATAAAAAAATAAGATTTGAGAAAAAGAAATATGGTTTAAGGCAAGTGTGTTTTCTTTTGAACTATATATTAAACTAGTTATCAAGTATGTTTAGGTGTGTGTCATATATGTGTTTCACTTTGAGAGCGGGCAACTAAATTTCATTTTTGATGTGTGCCGTTGTGCCCACAGTAAAAAAATGACAATAAAGGTTATCTTATCTTATCTAATGAGTCTAATGAAGATTAAGAATAACAAAAACAACATATTTCTGTCAATATAGGAAGATCATACCACCCCAAATTTTCAAATCTGTATTGATGAAATGCGTTCACTCTCTGTTAGTTTTTTATTGATAAGTGGGAATTGTGCTCCATGTGGTTAATATTTAAAGCTGTATTTAAAAACTGAACTGTTTGCTTTAAGCACTGTAAGGTTTTTGTACTATTTTCTTTCTTTCTTTCTTCTTTTTTTTACAGTTTTGGGATTATTTTGTACCTTTGTTTCTGATATTCAAGTAAAAAAATTGTTTTAAAACTGCATATACTTAATAGTCCAAAAGGGAGTGCTTCATAAATCAATTAGAAAACAACAGAAATTAAATGGGAAATGAAAAATTTCTAGAAGATTTGTCTCTTAGCTGCTAGAAATTCATTTAAAATTTAGTTCAGGGTTTTGGTTTGATTTTCTTCTCCATTATTAATGATTTATTTGTTCTGCCTGCATCAAGCTATTATCCATGCAATGATAATTGATTGAGCAATTACATTTTAATTGTCTTAATAGAATAAGTCAATGATTTATTTCTCTTTGTTTTATTTCACTACAGTCATCATCTTTGCTTAGATGGTTAGCTACACATCCACTTCTCTGTTAAACCACCACTATCTTTGTTCAGTTGTATTCATCTTTGCAGAAAACATAATGAGAAACAGTTTTACTATGCTAGGTTACTTTATATAGCAGAAATAGATAACTAGGTGCTCCTGAACAGCATTCCATAAATAATTAATTTGGAACATGCCCAGGTCTCCTTATCCAAATTATATGAATTAAAAAAATAACTAAAAGACAAGCAAATTGAAAATTTACATGCTATTACCTGCCAACTTCTAATATTATCTTTATGCATAAGAACACTTCTGCTTACTTTTGGAGGTTCCTACATATAGTCATAAAATACCTATCAAAAATGTTGCCTATGCTTGGTTTATAAAAAAATCTTCCAAGACCATGAAATTACAATGTACGTAATTCCCATAAAATATTATGTATCAATACATGAAATCTGTAGGAAAAATATGATGTTCAACATATCTGAAGGTTGGACAATGGTTCACACATATGTAATTCAATTTTTCACAAATACCTTTATTCTTTATGAAGATTCATAGTTTTATCAATAATGTAAATTCATATCATTACTTTAAATATCTTATTATTTTATATATCATTATGAAAACCTTATTGTATATCAGTGACTAGACATAAAATTATATAGAAGAGAACATGTGTAGCTCAGGGTTGAACTGTGGAATTCTTGGTGCTCTCTGAGCTTTGTTGTTTGCTTCCAGATGTTTCATTACCCATCAGTGCATTGATGATATTTCCCAGATGGGTAATAAAAACATCTGCAAGCAAACAACCAAGCTCAGGGACCACCAAATATTCCATAAAAGTATATATAAATTATAAGAGTTGGTAATTAAATATACGTTACTAGTTTGCACAAAAATACTCTACTTGCAATTGCATATAAATTGTATATCTGTACTTTCCTGTGGTTCAAAATTCTTTAAGCATATAACCATTTTATATATTCTTTATCAAGAAGTCTAGAAATAAATATTTGTACCTCAGTATTGAAATGAGGAGTTCTTGGTGCTCTCTGAGCTGGGTTGTTTTCTTGCAGATATTTCATTACTCAAACAAAGTAACATTATCAATGCACTGATGATGTTACCTTGTTTGGGTAAGGAAATATCTTCAAGAAAACAAGCAAACTCAGAGAGCACCAAGGACTCCTCAAGTCTAGAAATATGTATAAATAAAATATTATATCGTTAAAGGAAAAATTGATCAGTGTAGCCTCAATGATATTCTTTGGAGCTTTGAGCATTATCTATTATTGATCATAATACATCGTTAACCATTCTTGCAAATCTATTTATTGCTTTTGATTTCCAGTTAACTAGGACCGAGGGATACTTACGTCAAGACTATCTGTACTGATTCCAAATCCATTTCTAATTACAGCTATATTCCCAGTCCCTTCTTTCATATGGATTAATCTAAAGAAGAATTTCCTCCAAGGTTCTAAAACAATCTCCAGAGGGTATTGTTCAACATTTTTTTATTATTATTATTTCATGTAAGTTTAGACAGATGACCATAAGGGAGAATGGACCTTTCAATGGTGATGCTGACCTATAGTTTTTCTGCTTCTGTTTTTCTTTGTATTCATTGTATTCTCTTTCTGTGTATTCCAGCAAAATAGGAGCTAACAGAAATTATCTGACAAGTGCTAACTATAATCTTGGGACACCTAGATTAGACATGCCAGTAATGGAGGGAGGGAAAAACAAATTTTGTCCCAGTATTCAGAAATGCGGTCATTCCGGAAACATTTTTTTAAATTTAATTTTAAAGATAGATAAAACCAGAAAGTATTAAGCTGCTTTCCTTGTCCCTGCTTCCTATTCTTTCCTTGCCTTCCACTCCCAACAGACCAACAACCCTCCTGGAACATCTTTTCTTGTGGACATCTTCAAAAACAATATATATAATTTTATATTCCTTGCCTGCCTTATCTCATGCTGAGTCTTCTGCCTTTATCCCCACAGGCTGAAGCTACCAGTCCAAACTCCCTGCTTAATATACATTTTTGGCTTCTCAACTTGTCAGTGAGATTGTTATCCCTCCACAGAGAAAAAGCACTGTTTTTCTTTCTTGTGGAATAAGATGCTTCTGTGCTCTCACTACCGCATTGGATCTGTACAAGAAAAGAATTTATAATAAATTCGCTTTATCCATTAAGTTACATATGCAGAAAATATAGTGAAGTAGTAACATCTTAAAGGTTAATGCATGATATGTAATTAAATGGTGCCTGGTCTGCAAAGTTCAGAAGTCCGTATGAGAACAACAAAAATATAAAATATAAAATCTTACACTTTATTGCCATTTAGTAGTCCTCTGCAATCTTATAGTGTTACCTGCTATATTCATCTTTAGATTTCTGTGATAAATAGAACAGGTATATACTGATTACCCTAAGCTGCTTTATATTCTAGGGATCTAGAAGAATTGCTTTAGATTGTGCATGAATACAGCACTTTCCTGCTATTTATTAAAGACTTCAATGGTACATTCCATTACTTAATAAGTAGACATTGTAAAACAGTGGCATCTTTTTAGAAGAGTAAGAGCCAAGCATGTATCCACGTGAATGTCTGCAATGAGCAAGAGTAAATTGATACATGCATGGGCATCATGATGCAAAAGATGATTCACATACCTGGAGATGTCACAATCTTGCAGTATGCAAATGCATCATTTTTACATTATCGTTACTTGTTACAGTCTTCTAAATGCACAACCCTATGATTCATGTATATTATTTGCATACTGTATGCATATGTGTAGATATATGTATATGCATTTCGCTTTATGCTTTGAAAAAAAATCAAATGTCAAATTCTGTTGTGGTATATTTTAAGAAACATGAATTCATTTATTGTTATTTATTATTAAGTTCATCCGCACTCTCATATACAATAAAGAAGAGTTCATTATAACTATCCCATAGAATCCCCTATAGCAATGTCCACAAGAACTATCTGTAGCCACCATACTCACAGGAAATATACCTGTGTGTATCTCACATTCCAAAGTTAAAGACTCTCATGAAACATACCATAAAATTATCTCCCCCAACCCAAACTCTGACTGTATCATACAAACATATTTATATTATGTTATATAGTGCATACTTTATATGTATTTATACTATGCTTGCTAACGCATGTATATACACCAAAGAATGTTACTCTAAATTCAATCATCCTTGCATCTAATTATGGATCTTCAATGTTATAAACATAATGAGCTTAATCTTTAGTATGAATTAGAAATGCAAATAATGTCACAATGAAGCGTTAGCTTTTAAAGTGCTAAACAGCATCAAGAGAATAAGAAGGAACATTAAGTTTCTACTTAATTATTAATTTTGACTGGAACCTCATTCATTTCCAGAACAATGAATCTGGTCAATACTGTGGTTCTTTTACTACATACAGTCGCTGCTTTTTTGAAAGTTCTTCACACCAGTCAAGGCATGCCAGGCCATATTTTTAATAACCAAATTAAAGTTTTACATGTTGTTTACTGATATTTCATTTGATTATGTGCCATCAAACCAGGGTCGACTCTTAGCAACCATGTAGATAGATTTTCTCCATGATGAACTGTCTCTAATTTGGTCTTTCAGGTGTTGCACCCATTGCTATAGTAACAGAGTCCATCCACCTTGCTGCTGAATGTCTTCTGCTCTTTTTTTCTACCTTTTCTTGCATTAGAGATTTCCATTGCTTCAATCCTTCAATGCTTGCAAATTCCAATCTTGGTATTTTGTGTACTCTGAATTATTCACTTGTATAATACTTTTATAATTATTACTGCATTTCTTAACCATTTTGGTCATTGCAATTCTAAGTATCATGTCAGCCTAAACTCCAAACAATCATATAGAATAGAATAGAATAGAATAGAATAGAATAGAATAGAATAGAATAGAATAGAATCTGGAAGGGACCATGATTTCTGGAGGCAAGCTGTTCCACTGGTTAATTGTCCTCACTGTCAGATGGATTTTTTTCTATGATGATCAGCCCTAAGCTGGTTCTTCGGGTCTTCAAATTGCACCTACTGAGGCTGTAATTGAGTTCATTCACCTTGCTACAGGTCATCCACCTATTCTCTTTCTTTCTATTTTCCCCAGCATTGTAAACTTAAGGCTTCTAGTTCTTTGCATGATGTGTCCAAATTATGTTAATTTGTGGCTAGTCATTTATTACTCAAGTGAGGACTCTGGATTCATTTGTTCAATGATGCATTTCTTTTAATTAAATTTAAAAATATCAATATTACATAAAATAAACTAAATATACAAAAACAGAGATAAGCACTCTTGGCCAATCAAATGGAGTGGAACCTGGAAGTTTTTAACCATCTCCCAGAATATGAGAAGGGAGTGGATGCCTTTTTGGGCCTCTGGAAAAAGCATGTTCTACAATAAAGGACTGAGAAAGCACAGTACTTTGCCTCCTAACAGAAGACTCTCAGCAGGCCACCTTAAGACGTTGAAGGAATGCATGCAGTTTACTTTGGGCAAGTGGAACCTGATGTAAACTGGGATTGTATTTAATTTCTGTCTACTTTAGAAAGATGGAACCACAACTGTAATGGAATTATCTAATTGCAGTTGGACAGTTACTATTAGATGTATTCAAGACATCGTTTTAAAATATATTTAGATGAGTTTAGGTATATTTAGGTTTTTAGAAGATATATATTTTCCACATACTTTTTTCACAAAAATATCTTCAATGCTATTTAGAAGCCACCTAATATGTATACTTTTAGGTATACAGCTAATGAATTAAACATTTTTTTTCCAAATTGAAAAGCTGAATTTGTTAGTTCTTAGGAAAATGAATAGAATAATTGGCACAATAAATACTGTATGTCATACCTTCTCCATGATTCTTTGCAAAATGAAAAGCCTTGTCCTTGAAACCAGTATAGCAGCTGCTCTTAGAAATGCTGCCTTGGCAGCTTTTCTACTTCATTTCTGACAGTTGATGAAAGCTATGCTATTGTGAGCAATACTGATGATAAGCCTACTTGCACTTTCTGACCTCTTTACACATATACAACTGGTTTTAAGGTTTGGCTGTCAGGTAGAAGCTGTTTCTCTAACAAGCAGCCAGAAGTCAACTTAACCCAATCATCTGCTCCTTTTTTAACCATACCATAAAATTGCAATGGTGCAAGCCAACTATTATTGCTTCAATAACTGTTTTTGATTTGTTAGGGTTTTTTTTTTCCCAGCAGAATGCTTAAAAGGAAGTACATTTGAAATTGATGGAGAGTTTCAAGTAGATATATCTGGGATTAGCCTGCCAACCACTATCTTTGAAAAACTCTGCTACGCATAGAAGCATTCATCACAAAACTTCCTTTTTTAGTGCCCTACCATTTTGTTCCAATTCAGCAAAATAACCCCTGTGGCAGTTGGGAAAGGAAAGGTGTCTACAGAATGTGGATTTTTTTTAGTCAAACACCAGCAACACTACTGTCACAGCGGGGGTAGGGAATCAATTCTTCAAGGGTAGTCCTCCCACCCCATTTTCCTCCAAGCCGCTTGAAAATTGCTGCTTTGTAGTTTGCTTGAGACGGAGCAGTAGGACCCAGGGGCCCACCCCAGCTACCAATAGAAGCTCTTACTTGGATCTATTTGTATGCAGTGCCTTCTGCTCTGCGCATTAATGGTAATACAGATAACGGGGTCTGAAAGAATTCACTACCAAAGGAGGATTTTATTTTACGGGAATCCTCATATAGGGAAGAAATTCCTTTTCATCTCTTTTTTATACTGAAAACATTTTTAAATAGGTTTTTTTTTTCCTGCTTGAACTCAGAAGAAGGGCTTTCACTGTGTAAAGGAAAGTTGCAAAGACTGAATCATGGAGCTACTAGTTTTCTGACATCCTTATCTTAGAGGGTAAGTTCTCCCCTTTTTGCCTACAAGTGTCATATTTGCTTTCCTTTTTTAAAAAAAATGGGATGAGGAGTAATATGACTGCATGAGCATTATTTGGCTTTGAGATAAGCTGATTGACCAAGTCACAGCACACAACTAAGAGTGATTAAGAGATGAAACCCTAATGTAAATCCAACAAGTTTATTTGCAGATCCCTTGAGACTGCTTCTCTATTAGGCTGCAGCTACTGCTAGGTTAAGCAGGAAAAGCAACTGGAGCGTGGGATTCAAAGGCACTCTTAACTTTCACCTTGTACGGGATAGCTAATTGAGCAAATGTGCTGGGAGACTCGACTATTTTCCTGTGTTTTTGAGTTGACGTGTAATATATAAGATAGGGAGAATGATAGAAAGCAAGTTTACATAGCTGTAAATTTTTTTGTGTGGTTCTCAAGCAGAGCCGGAAGGCTCTTTAAAGAAGGCAGGCAGGGATTCTTTCTATGTGTGCGGGAGGCGGGGGGGGGGGGGAGAGAGAATACTATCTCCCTTCTAAGTGATGGATGGCAAGGTACTTTACAAATATAGGCAGGTTTGTTTCAATGCACGGCGTCCAACTGCAACATCCTTACCTTTCCACGACTCTCTCCCCCGCCTCCTCTTTACACGAGAGAAAGGGGAACTATTGAATAGGTGACCTGGGGAATGAAATCAAGTCACCCTTTCATCTGAAGACACCCAGCTTCTCGCATCTTCCTGCACCGTCTCCCTGGCTTATGCATACTGCAGGTGGAGAAGTCGTGCGGCGCATACGTTATTTCCAAAAGGTTCGCGGGGGCTGCCGCTTCTAGGGGCGGGGGACTTCAGTCGCCTTTCCAAAGGGCAGGCGGGTACAGGGCGTAGTACAGCGGAGCGAGGGTCGACGCTACCGATTCTCCGCCTAACACAATGGAAAGAGCCCCCTGCGGGCTGGCGCTTGGCTAGAGCGCAGCGCGGGTGGGGGGACGAACTCGCCGGTTCTGCAGCAAGCAGTCCGCGCAGCGACCATCCACCAGCTCCTGTGCACCCACCCCGCCCCGCACTGGCCGCAACTCCCGAGCCTGGGAATGCCGCGAAGTCACACTGTGGGGCCAGGAAAGGGGAAGCGGAGCAAAAGAAACGTCCTCCGAAGTCGGCGGGATACCACAACTGCCACATTCCTGCCCGCCTCCACAAACCTGGTGAGGAGAGAAAGACCCTCGAGCCGGCTTTTTTTTTTTTAATTCTTTTCTTTTTTTTAATCTGCCCCCTTGATATGTTTAATATTAATCCCCTCCAGCTGTCAAGTTCATTTTGCCCGTTTGTGAAGCAAAAGGGTTGCAGCCGAATTTGGCGAAACTTCTCTCCTTAAGGAAATTTTTCGGCCAACGAGCCCATCGGGTGCGGTGGTGGGGCTGCCTCCTGAAGCCCAGAAGCGCGCTTTATGGGCTGCCATCTTCCAGCTCGTTATTCCGAAGGAAGCCCCCCCCCCCCGAACGTTAGCCGTACGTAGAGCCTCCTGAAGGCTGGAGCAGGGTCTCTTTAAAAGGAGACGCCACAAGTTAATGTAATCTACTCCAAGTCCACCACATGCTAACTGCATGGACATTACGATCCTGTTTTCTTGACGACAGTGTAAAAGTGATTTGCTCTTGCTTTTTTCCAGGATCGTTTCTTCCTTGTTTAGTTTATGGCTTTGGGTTACTTGGTGGTCACCTTTCCAAGGCCCAGGCAGCTCAGTTCAGCAGATCAGTCATAAGTTGTTTTTAAATTAACAAGCGTTGTTAATTTAAGTGTTGTTTTTAAACTAACAAGCGTTAGTAGGAGCCAGAAATTGATTCTGGAAAGTCTGTGTGTGACATGTGAAATGTTGATGAACAAAGAGGCTATGTATACAAAATATCCTTGTTTCTTAACATAACCACTGTCTCAAAGGACACCATCCACCCTGCTTTATCTCTGGAAAATTATGCTTGGTTCCCCTGTATGTGAACATCATGTACGTATGCATGCATATCAGTGTGCGGTCTGAGGCAGAACAATAACCCATCAACAAGCAAGGGAAGATGCATAATTCTCAACTGGGGCAAAGTACGAGAAAATATGTCACTCTTCAACATATTTCTGATATTAAAATCCCATACATCTGCATTAATGCCTTTCATGACTCCTCACCTAATTCTAGGAATGCTTCAAGCCATTTTTTTACGGGCAATCTATGTGTTAGTTAAAAACTGGCACATTTTTCATAAAGAGAAATCTTTTCAACAGCATTTTCTCCTGAATAATAAGAGTTTCAACCAGCCACAGCTACCTTATATATCAAGATCTTTTAAGGGAAAGTAGAGGTCAAAGTGTAATTTTGGGGTGTATATATGTACAGTTTTCCACAGCTTTACAGATCTTAATTTGGTAATAAATCATAGGTTAAAATACATAGGAAAACAGCTTATCATCCCTTCCTCGTACTGTTATTTAAATATGGTATACTATTCCTGCAGGTTTTGCATGTAGTCTGATGCTGCATTTTACAAAAATGCCATGAAGAAAACTTTGCACATCAAATATTGTGATTCTCATTGTGCCACTTGATAATCTAGCTTGATTTACTTTTTTAAAAATTGTAGATCTCAGCATCTGTCCGCTGCTGAGTTTGTGAAGAAAATAATATTTTAAAGTGGTAATGTGTTTTTTGGATAGGTTGGGCTTTGTGAAATATTATGTGATCCTCTTATCTATCGCTTGGGGCTGTATGTGAGACCATCCTGAAGTTAGCCCATTAAATCATTTTTCTGAGTTTGTGTTTAAAATGTCAAATTTTGACCACAATAAGCTTCTCAGTCTGGTGTAACTGGTTTACCAAACCGTGACTAGAATGATAATTTGATATTGAAATCACATTTTTTTTCATGTCCTTTCTTGCAATAGGCTTACATATAATAAGTAATTATGTATCAATATAGAAGTTACTACTTAGTTTATTAGTAACAATAACTTATAGCTGCAATGAGCATTTAATAAAAAGTAAAAGATAGTTCATGAAAATTTATTGTTAAGCAAGTAAGGCAACCAGTGAATTATTGATTTTTTAAAGAAAGAAACAAGTACTGCTGAGATTAGGGGCTGACAGGTCAGATCAACTGGCTTTTTATTTCTGAGAATTGTGGCTTCAGTCTGAACATGGAAAATAGCTAATAAATGCAGGGTAGTCATCTAACCAGATAACAAGTGTTCTTCAGAACAAAGATACACACTAAATGTGCATGGATCACATTTCTGAGGAAGCAGAAATGTAAGATAATTGGCATCCACATTTGCCTTTGAACTATACTAATTGATAAAATCATTTTAAAAATTAATCTGTACTTTTATGCAATTACAAAATGCTGTTATAGAAAAAAACTTTGAAGGTGCATATTGTTTATTATCCCAAAACAGACTCTTCTAGTGTTCCTCACACTTTCCGAGACAAATTAAGTGTATTTTACTTAAAACATGTATATATTTGTCCATCTCATTTCTGTGGGTGGCTAATAATAAATTAAAACCATAGAAATTAAGCCCACAAATTTAGAAAAAAAATAGATATCATGATGACATTAGTACAGGGATCCTCAAACTTGGCCCTTTTATGGGACTTGTGGATTTCAACTCCCAGAATTCCTCAGGCAGCATGCCTGGCTGAGGAATTCTGGGAGTTGAAGTCCACAAGTCATAAAAGGGCCAAGTTTGAAGATCCCTGCATTAGTACAATGCAGCTGAGGTTCTCAAAAAGACTTTCATCTTAAAGTCACACAGCCAAGATCACTTAATGTCTCAGTTCAATGCTTAATGGAATGTACATATCTTTAAAGCTTTTTAAGAATGCCGATGGGGTTGGGGGTCATCTGAATTTTTGGGGGGAATGAGGGCAGACCCTGCAATAAAGAAGGCATCTCTTTGGGGTTATAAAGGCACGTAGGCCTTTATAGATGACAACCATTATCCTGAATCTGGAATAGCACCGAGAGCTAGTGCAGCTTGCAAAGTGCTATATAGGCATGTTATTGAGCACCAAAACCCATCTATGCCACTGCATTCTAAACCAATTGCAGCTTCAAAATATTCTTCAAGTGCAGCTCCATATAGAACATACTGCACTAGTCCAACTGGCAGTAAGGCAAGAGAGCTCCAAATTTCACACAATTTTTTTGTGGGGAACCTATAACCCAGGGGTGTCAAACTCGCAACATCACTTGACGTGTCGCGACATATTGCATCTTTTTTTTTCATTGCCGGCAATGGGGTGGGTGTGGTTTCGCTATGACGCATCCGGCCTGCGGGCCGGCAGTTTGACACCCCTGCTGTAACCCATTCATTGATAAACATGAAAAATCTCCATACTGGCATATCTCAGAATTTACAGCCACTCATCTTGAAGGGCTTATGTAGCCTATTCTTTCTAGCCCTCCTTATCTCCTCCCCCCCCCCCAGCACTGGGAGAGAACTTTAGAAGCACCACTTGGTTGGTCAAAGAACAGAGAAAAACAACTGAGTATCAACAGTATACCAACCACATGTCATCAAATGATTTTGACTAGTGGCTTTATGTAAATGTTGAAAAATAATGAGGAGAAAGCAACCCTCTTCCCCTGTTTGGAGCTAGTCTCAAAGAGGAAAATTATCCCCACACATTGCCTTCCTTTAGCCCCTGAAGCATATGCAGGAGGATATTATGATTAACGGGAATTGAAAACTGCTGAGATATCGAGGACCAGGCTAGATGCATTACTCCTAGATATCGTTGACTAGTGTAATTAATGTTGTCTCAATACTACAACTAGTCTTGAAATCTGGTGAAAATGAAATAGTTGTTTCCTCCCAAATCTGGTGTCCCAAACTGATGGTCTTCTCAACAAGATTCCCTAAAAGTGGAGGTTGGAAGATAAGATTGATCTAATAATGGCTTCTTGAGGAGAGGATGGACTACCATCTGGTAGAACTACTGGGAGAAACCACTCCTGTCCCAAAGCAGCATTCACCATTGCATGGATCCAATTGCAGATCTTCCAGAAAGTCTTGAGCAATTTGGAAGGACAATTATCTAAAACACAAATGGACATAAGAGGTAGAACTGAATATGAACTTTTTATGGTATTATATTCCAAAGAATCAGATGATTTCTTCCATGGTTTTGTGCACATTTTGAAAGATATGGAGAACAAGAATTTTTGCTTATCCATATGATAATAGCTTTAGAGAGGACCATCTTTCAAAACCTATTTTTAACGGGTTTTCAAGAAATAAAAGAACCATAATATTACCATACCTACCATGCCTTTCATTTCACCAGAAGTTTACAGTTTCTATCAATAGCACTAAAATTATTTGCAGCAAAAGCTTCCCCCCTGTAACTTATGATATCCAATTGGAGACCTACAGCATGGCCCTTTCAATTTTTGTTATATTGAATAGCTGACTATCTAGCCATGCTTACCATATCAATCTTGAATAAATTGTCAAGAATTCGTCCATAGTTTTATTTTAAAACTGTTGAAAAGTTCAAAAAAGACACTGTTCCCTATCCATTCAGTGTCTACGCTTGACATAATCATTTATCATGCTTTTCTCCTTAACTAAATTTTAAACTTGTTGGAAATAATTCTACATGTTGTTGGAAGCATCTGTAGTTTCTTCTGTGGTAATGAAGTAATAAATATGTGAATACAACCATTTTCTCTAATTTGGGTGTGTGCATATGTGTTGCCTTTGAGAATCTAATGTCTTTGAGGATCTAATCCAGGGGTGTCAAACTCAAATTTCATTGAGGACCGCATCAGCATTGCGGTTGCCCTCGGTGTGTGTGTGTGGCCAGGGTGGGCATGGCCTACTGGGTGGGTGTGGGTGGAGTGGGTGTGCCTACTGGGTGGGCATGGCCAGCTCTACATCGTTCGCCTCAAGGGGGCCTGTGGGGGCCTGGGCAGGACAGATTTGAGGGTCTCTGACAGAAGGGGATGGGACCGGGACAAGTGCCAAGGCATGGTCCACTGGAGGAGCCTCACTGTTCGGGCCATGCGGGGGGGAGGCTGGATGGTGGTGTGGACTGCCCGAAGCCCTGAGCAGCAGAGGTCAAATGCCCAGCCCGGCCCTCGAGCACCCATGGCATCAAGCCCAACCCACTTCCCCAAGGGGGTGCCCTCCTCCTCAAGGCTGCTGCTGCTGTGCTTGCTCTCCTTAGCCAGGTTGCTCATGATGGGTACGAGGGCAAAGTCAGAGGGAGGCTCACTCCCTCTCCATTAGAGGAGACCTAGCTTTGTATCCAAAGCTTCCTTAGCAATAGGATAAGAGACCCCCAGGATAGGCAAGGAGGAGGGGGCAAGGGGATGGTGAAAAGGCAGCAGGGCAGGACTAAGGCAGGATTTCCCTCAGACCCTCCCTCTCCTTCCTCCCTCCCTCCCTCCCTCCCTCCCTCCCTTCCTTCCTTCCTTCCTTCCTTCCTTCCTTCCTTCCTTCCTAAGAATAGAGTGGTGGGAAAATATTTGAGAGGAGGGAGAGAGAAAAACAAGCAAGAAATGCAGCTGGGAAAGTGTCACCCTTTGCGAGGAATGAAGAAATGCACCATCACCTGGAAGTGACCAGCACATGGCCCTCACCTACTTCACATATCTGGCTTGGGGGGCTCTGGGGGAGGGGACGCCATGAGCAGGGTGAGAATCGATGTTACCTGTACAATGCTGCCCAGCCCCTAGCCTGCCCGGTTTTGGTAGGCAGCGAGGCACTCTCCTCACAGCACCGAGAAGTTGAGCCAGGCGGCGCAAATCTGAAGAGAAGTGCGACGCTGCCCAGCCCCCAACCTGCCGATTTCAGCAGGCAGCAGGACGCTCTCCTCACAGCGCCAAGAGGCTGAGCCGGGTGCGAATCCAAAAAGAAGTGTGATGTCGCACAGCCCCCGGCCTGCCTGGTTTCGGCAGGCAGTAGGCAGTGAGCCGAGTGCCTGCCGAAACCAGTGCCGAGGCTGAGCCTAGTGGCGCAAATCTGAAGAGAAGCACGATGCCACCCAGCTCCCAGCCTGCCTGATTTCAGCAGGCAGCAGGCGCTCTCCTCACAGTGCCAAGAGGCTGAGCCGGGCGGTGCAAATCTAAAAAGTGTGATGCCACACAGCCCCCAGCCTGCCTGGTTTCGGCAGGCAGCAGGGCTCTCTCCTCACAGTGCCGAGAGGCTGAGCCGAGTGGCGCGAATCTGAAGAGAAGCGTGATGCCACCCAGCTCCCAGCCTGCCTGGTTTTGGCAGGCAGCAGGGCATTCTCCTCACAGTGCCAAGAGGCTGAGCCGGGTGGTGCAAAGCTCACCAGCTTTGCACCTTGCTGCCTGCTGAAACCGGGCAGGCTGGGGGCTAGGCAGCATTGCACTTCTCATCAGATTCACGCCGCCTAGCTCAGCCTCTTGGCGCTTTGAGGAGAACGCCCTGCTGCCTGCCGAAACCCCTCTCCTGGAGCCCATCAAGCCGGATATGTGAAGTAGGCAAGATCCATTTGCTGGCCACTTCCAGGCGATGGTGCATTTCTTCATTCCTCACAAAGGGTGACACCTCCCCAGCGTGTGCCCAGGGGCTGGGGCTGATGCTGCAGGGGCCAACGCGGCAGGGGCCGGTACCTCGCTGTTTCCAGATGGCCTTGTGGAGCTAAAACTGAATGCATTTCAGCATAGATGGCCACCACAAAATTGTACATTGGCTCCCGTCCGGCCTGGGCCGGGGCCAAGGCAGTGGGGGCCGTTCCCTCACTGTTTCCAGGATGGCTTTGCAGGCCACATGAAACCACTTTGCAGGCCAGATGTGGCCTGAGGGCCTTCTGTTTGACATGTCTGATCTAATCATAGTGCATCCATAGGCTTTTGTTTGTGTGTATAGTTGTGGCTGACATTGTGCGTATATCATATGTGTTGCTTTGCATGTTTTCATGTACGTTGTTTCTGCTCTCTCAAGCTGTATCTGGTGGTTTTGTGTACAGTAGAAAACATAGACTAAGCTACATACAGTCCACTTGGGATGACCAGGATGGAGGATAGTAGTGCTTAGAATAAAGCAGTTGGCCTCATTCTAATTGTCTGGTCATTTGCTATATACAGGAAAAATAGATTTTTTCCCCTCCATAATAGCTCACTGCCTGACCAAAGCAATCGTTTTCAAAATGGATCTTTCCTTGGACAATTCTCCACACACCATATCTGGACCAAATCTGTTATTCTGTAGAGTAATCCTACCTGACAGGTTGACAAACCTCCTTGACTTACACATAATTTGTTTTCCAGTGTTCTGTTGGATTGGCAAAAATAAAAAGACATGACTGCTTTAATGGTTCAAAGTGTGCTTTGTCTATTTTTCATATTGTGAAGCACCTCTTTTGAAGTATTTGCATAGCCTCTTGGAAGGGGAAAACAGACATTTTTCTAGTGGGCACAAAGACAGTAAAACAACAGTTGCATAGGGGTACTGAATCAAAGTTTGAATACAATTGTCAGTTTAATATATTTCTTATTTCCAGGAGAACTAATTAGAGGTGCACATTACTGATCAATATGACTTTCCCAACTAATGTAAAGAGAGAACTTATGTAAATTAGTAATTAGATAGTCTATCACAACCTTCTCTTGTGGTTTCCAGAAAGCTTTTCAATGTAGAAAATATAACAAAAGAAGTAAAAGGAAATAGGCAGCAAACAAAATAGCAAACTATATAGAGAGGTTCTTATAATCTACATGCACATCCATTTATATTTCATACTTCACACATTTCTCCCAGTTTAAACATATAAAACCTCTTCATCTCCTGCAGGTGAGTCTTTGCTTTAACAATCGTAACTGGAACTGGAATTTTTGTTGCTAAGCAATGCAATCATTAGATGAAATGTCACATTGCCACTTAATAATGGCAATTTCTGTAGTCCTATGGCAATTAGGTTAGGACTTCAAGCTTCTCCAGCCATAATGTATTTGATTTTGCTATAATTCCCCCCACCACCTATCTCCCCCATCACCTTTTTGGCCACTCTGTAGTCTGCTTCCCCTGCTGCCCTGAACTCTGTTGTTCCTGCTGCCCCTGCCATCCCACTCTCCTGAATTCTGCTCTGCGTATTGGCCACTGCACTGCACTCCCTATATGTTGCCCTATATTTTACTGCTTCTGGCACCCTGTATGCTATACCCCGTCACCCCACCTGACCTTGTCTGTTTTCATCAGCAGTTGGAGGAAGACTTAGTGAAGGTCAGCTGAGCAGCAGATGAGGCTGGGATGATGGAATGCAGGAAGTAGGGTGGAAGTGGAAGAGGGCTGGGTGGCCAAAAGGGCAGAGATGAGAGGAGAGCTAGACAGTTGGGGAGCCTTGAAGTGCACATTGCAATGGTAAATGCAGATGATCTGCCAAGCATTTGAATGTTGACCATGTGACCATGGTGGCTCTGAAACGGCCATAAAATTTGTGGACTAGTCATAAATACTATTCATTCATCACTGTTATACCTGTGAATGATTATTGAACAAAACATCATTAAGCAATGACTACACATATTTCATAGGCTAAAATGTTGGACTCTGACTAGCTGAAATGTTCTTGGGCAGTTCTTGATCATGGAACTTGGTGTCTTGACACTTGGTAGTCTGCTCTTTAGCACGTCATTATTTTTTCTCCCTAGCATAGTTAGATTTTATTTATTTATTTATGTATTTATTTATTTATTTATTTAATTGAATTTTTACCCCGCCCTTCTCCTTACGGACTCAGGGCGGCTGACAGCCTGATAAAAAACAAATACAAAAATACCCCAATACTATCGTTAAAACATAATTAAAATGAAATATTAGATTTGGCCTTTGATTAATTTAAAATTGTTTTTTAAAAACCCTGCTAAAAAATTTCCCCTTAGGCCAGTCCTGCTAGTTGAAATAGCCATGTCTTAAGGGTGCGGCGGAAGGAAGGGAGATCCGGGATTTCCATATATCTGTGCATTCTGATGGACTTTATGTACTTAATTAGACAATAATGATCACACCATTCATGAAGATCATTATCCATCATGATCATTGGAAAAGGTAGTTTGCTGAGTAAGCTTGATAATGGTTACATAAAGTTCAAAGATAGATTCTCTCTTGTTCACTGTCCATTAATTTGGACATACTGTATCCCAAGTGCTATTCCACACAGCTCTAAAAGCATGCTGGATAACCAGACAAAAAGTGGGAGAAAAGGAAATAAAATGACATGTCCTAGGCTTGGAATATAAGTGTTTAAATCCAATTTTGCAAGATGGAAAAAGAACTCAGTAGAATGTTTGAAAGGAATGAAAGGAAATCTCCAAGAGATTCCTAGCTCTGACAGGCTTAAAACAAAACAAAAAGTGCAAAAGTCATGCAATGGAAGCAACCGCTGATAACAGAAAACCTCCAACTGTCAGATGGATCCCATAAGCCTGCACAAAGTCAAGTAAATGTCCCTTTCATAAATACTGTTTCCAGTTTCCTATGCTC
Organism: Protobothrops mucrosquamatus; assembly: GCF_001527695.2. Taxonomy (NCBI): domain Eukaryota; kingdom Metazoa; phylum Chordata; class Lepidosauria; order Squamata; family Viperidae; genus Protobothrops; species Protobothrops mucrosquamatus. The sequence goes on along the minus strand of NW_015386261.1, from coordinate 1,013,097 downwards.
AATATTCCAAGATATAGAAGGATGGTAAAATTATGAAATTGTAGCAAAAAAATGAAGAAAAAAAAGAGTCTCATAAACAATTCCAGGTTCTTCTGTTGTAGTTTAATCCCATCTCCTTAGCATATTTGTTCACAAAGACAAAGTCTACAGACTGATTAGGATACCACAGATTTCAAGTATTTGTTTAAAAAATAAATATTTTAAAGTTGTAGTGTTGTATTTAAGTCTTATAGTAAAAAAGCTACAAGTTTGTAAAGTTATGCTAGAAAAAGTATTGTAAAATCATTACATTATTTATACAGTTACATATTGACAGAAATGAAAAACCTTTGACTGAATTTTCTACTTTTCCAAACTGGAAATGTGAATTAATGTGTCAGACAATTCCTTTGATTCCATTTTCCCATCTGTACCAAAGGCTTTATTGATTGGCTTCAATTAATGCATATGAGCAAGTAAATTAACATAGCACCTGAGGCATAATTCTCTAGTGGATTGTATACACCGATTTTTTACAATTCCTGCAGTTTTAACTCCTGTTGAGAATATTGCTAGGAGGCACAATTTTTTAGTCTGGACATGAACATTATCCATGGCTGTAATGACAGGTCATTTGCCGGAAATCTATGTTTCACCACAGAAATGTCTACTTAAGTGACATTTTATCAATGGCAATTCAATTAGCGTTAAGAGTCTGAGATACATTTTACACTTTGTCATGCAAAGTTTGTTCTTCGCTACTAGAATATATTGTCATTTTGGCCTGCTGTTTTATATTGGGACACACCATATATTTTTAAAAATACAAGTACTATTTTTTTCTGAATTTGATTTTCAGGTACCAGTCTAAATATGAAAACCCTACAAAAATCAAACCATACAGCATTCTTCTTAGGGGCAGTCTGGAACTTAATTTAATTTATACTGGACTCTAATTTATATACTCCAGGTTTTTTTTAAGGAGTTTAGCTTTCAACTCTTAGCTTTCTGATGACAGTTTTGCTATATACTTTTATTTTTGTTTTTGTTGGGTTTATTTTTGTTCAGCCATTAAACCAAACAAATATTAGAAATAAATAATATAATAGAAGAAATTTAGAAGCTACATAAATAATGATGTTAGCCTAGATGGGAAATTAGATTAACTTATACATAGTTTGTATAATTGGTTCTCTAAAAGCTAATGATAATTTTGATAATTTTCAGCCAATTAACATGCTAATCAAAGCCAGTAGTTTTTGAATTAAATAGTTGGTTTAAATATGCATATTTTTATATCTTCACTTAGATATCTAAAGATGTTGGGAAAGCCTCAAGTGGGGATTTATCCTTGGCTCCTTGCACAGTCTCAAGAGGGCCAAGACTGACCCCCTCCCCAAAGTTTTATAGAACCTTATCTATCTGTTCCTAGGCTGGCAAATGGGAGATTCCTGTGTGGAATATAATATTATATTCTGTGTGGCAGAATATGATAAAGTAATAAGTTTGAACCTTACACATGTGGGTCTGCTTGCTTGTAACTGACAAAAATGATCCTTGCATAGAAAGGCAATAATTTTAATTATCTTGATTAGAGATATTCAAACTGGGTTGCATGGGATCCTAAGATTTGGTGGGACTTAAATGAAATGTGTGGAGGATCCAAAAGATTAAGGAGGGGGAAAAAAACTTGAATGCACTCAGCCATCCATTTCCACTTCAGTACTGTTCTTCCTATTTCATTGGTTCTGTTGTTGGCACCATTTGCAAACACTCCATACTGGAGGTAATTGGTTATCTTTCCCTTGCCCATCCACTTTCACCAAACCCAGGTCTTTCTCAGCATTTAAACTCTAACAATTATTTAAAACTCTGTAAAGAGTGATCAGAGTATCCCTCCCTCTTCACTTTCCATGTTGCACACAACATTTTGGTATGTGCATGTACATGTCCCCAAGAGGTCTGTTTGTCAATCAAGGTAGTATCCTGTGCACACCTACTTAACAGTAAGCACATTGATCCATGTGGAAGTTATCAAATTAATAAATATAGGATTAGCATAGCATTACTGACTGCCATGTATGTGTGCCCCAAATCCCTTGGAATGTGACTTCCTATACATAGATGAGAATCATTATTTGCTAAGGCAAGTATGGAGGAGGGAGGTGGTTGCTTATGCTTCAGCCAAGCATGCAGTAGAAAAGGTCTATGCCATTAACCAATATACTATACAAGATCAATATTATGTGCCATACAGATTTTTTTTCATAACAACCTGTGCCTCAGCTGGTCTTTCAGATCCTCTAATGGTATACCTACCACTACTGTAAATGAGTCCATCTACCCTCAAGGTGCGCGCACAGGAGGTGGTGAGCACGTGAGGGCTGATGGTGTCCGTCAGCAGGGGCTGCGTAGCCCACTGAATACCGGGCTGGCCCTCCAGCAGCAGCTTTCTGCAGGTGGAGCACATTCCTCTCATGCACCTCAGTATCCGCCGCAGCCACCAGATGCTCACATAGGTACATTAGGCCACTGCCCAGAGCTACAGGCCCATCCAGCACAAAAGAGGTGAAGTGGTCAGCTAGGAAGCCAAGTAGAGTTGGTAGAGCAGGCCCAGCAGAGATAGGGGAAGGCATGCAATCCTGGCTGGGACTGGGTAGCTATGGCTCCAATGGGGATCTGGCTTTCCCCGCTTGGGGTGGCCTTTTGCCTGCTGGCCCTGGGCGTGTTTTACCACCTCTAATCGAACCTCCCAGCCGGCTGCTTTACCTCCTTTGTGCTGGGCAGGCCTGCCACTCCAGGCGGCAGCCTAATGGACCTGTGCGAGGTGCTGGTGGCCCAAAATGGGGCCAAGGTGCGTCGAGTGCATGAGAGGACCAGGCTCCATGTGTAGGGCAAGGGCAAGATCTGCGTGGGGTCTGAGGAGATAACCATCAACCTGCTCTCCAACCGCAAGGCTTAATTTATCTTAATGTCCATAGAATAAACTTGATGGAATCTCAACTCCCAACCATTCAACTCATAAGCCACTAATGATTTCAGGGATGAGATAGTTGCCATTTGTGACCTTCTCTTTCCAAGGTGCTTCCAACAAGTGAAGTCAATGGGAAAAGCCAAATTCCCTTAATGACTACATGATTTACTTAATGACCATGGTGAGCTGCTTAACGACTGTAGCAAAAAAGGTTGTAAAATTGGGCATGGCTTTCTTTTTTTTTTATTAACAAATTTTATTGGTTTTTTAGTTCTTAATACAAAGTGCTCAAGACACACACTCAAGGCAATCAAAAATTCAAAAACAAAACATATGTGAGTAGCTCAATCAATACATCAAGTATTCCCTCTCTATTTCCCTTAAATAGCTTATATATTTAAAGTAATCTATTTCTAATTTAAATTTCTATTAATCCTAAACCTGTTTTAAAGCTTTATACAATTACAAAACCATAATCAAATTTAACTATAAATACACATATTATCAGTTAAAGTATCCCTTCCAAGTTTATCCTAGTTCTTTGACTTTATCATAAATCTTATTTATTCCTTCTTCCACTAATATCCCTATTATCAAACAAAGCACATCATCTCACTAGAATCACACTCAATTATTCCATTATATAATAATTTTCATGTAAATAAACCTATTAATCCAAACTATACATTCTCACTTTATTTAATATATATATTCTAATAATCACCCATTTTTCTTATTTCTACACAAGAACTTAATCCTTAAATCAATCCATAGTTCTAAAATGCCTTAAATCCAATATAAATAAATTTAGATTTCTCCTTTCAGTCTTATTCTAGGCTTTTTTTTTCTGCCAAGCAGGTTTCCACAGTAGCGCTTCTCTTTCATCAGATAAGTCTCTCTTTGTTGCTTGTGAAGCCACTTGCAGCAGTAATAGGCTTCTTGTCCTCTGTGTTGGGCCTCCATTTCTCTTGTTCTTAAAGCCTCGCCGTTTTAAAGGTTCAAATCTCAATCTTTGCTTTTTCTGATCCTCAAACATATAGGTAAGGTGCTTGTAGGGTGAAATAGTCTCTGTATCCTCAATAAAGTCATCTTTTAATGTATTTTGGTTTGTAGAATAGTCTGGTGTAGTCTGGAAATCACTTTTAAGATTTAAAGGAAAGTCTCTAGTTCTTAGTTCTGTGGTAGTCTCTTTCATTGTAACAAAGTCCTCTTTAATCTCCCTTATTTCCTCTTCTGTTATGTTTTGGTTGGTAGAATAAACAGTTGCAGTCTGAAAGTCAGTTTGAAAGTTTGAGGCAGGGTTGGCTCTCCGTTCTGTAGTTATCCCTTTCCTTATAGCACATATTTCTTCAGAAACCTCATAGATCTTTTCCAGTATAAGCTTGCAATTTAAGTGAGAATAGGGTTTCTCCATTTTAAAAGTAATCAAAGAAAGTTCTTTCTTTATTGTTATTATTATTTTTTCAGAGAGGGCTGTAATTAAACAGTGTCCACCCCCTCGGTTCCCAACAGCTGCACCAGCCTATCTTTTCCAAAAATAATCTGAAGGTCAGGTTTCTATCCAAAAAATAGTTGCAACATTAACTTTTCACCACAAGATGTCCTCAGTAAATATAAAATCCTTTCCAGACACCATTTTTTTCCCTTTTTTCTCTCTTTTAAAGGAAAAAGTGGAGAAAGAAATAATCTTCCAATATAACTACTAATACAATTCGAAAAAGCTTTTTTTCTTTTTCTCTCTTTTTTTTGTATCCCAAAATAACTGAAAATAGAGTATAAACTTTAAAAAAAAAAATATTCTCAACGCTTCTCTTCCCACACACACACAAGCTGCTTCTTCCAGACAGGGAAATAATTTCATCCAAGTTCTCACAGGCAAACAGAACCAAGCAGGGGAGGGAGAGGGGCTAAAAGGGTCTCACCCGGATCCTCCGCGGTGGGTCTAATGTCACTTAGTTGTAAATGTGACTTCGGCTGGTGCAGCAGGATAATCGGCCATCTTGGGGCATGGCTTTCTTAACAATCACATTGCATAATGAAGGGAGTTCTGGTCACAATTGTGCTCATAAGTCAAGAGCTATCTGTGATATATTACATGAGTATTTGCCAAGCCTCCCAGTTTTGTGTCATTTACTAATATGAAAAATGTCCTCAACTCCCTCATCCAAGTCATTGATCAAAATGTGAAAAAATGTAGGGCCAGTAACAGGGCTTTGTGCAATCTACTTGAAACTTCCTTAAACCTGGGTAGGTTCCATCAATGATCACTCTTTGAGTGGTCATTCAGCCAACTCTGAGTCCATTAACAGTGGTAATACCCAGTTCATATATTATTATTTTACTAGCTGTACCCGGCCATGCGTTGCTGTGGCTCAGTCTGGTTAAATGGAAAAGAAAGAAAAGAGAAAGCGCACGTTTGTGTCACAGGTGTGACATTATATAATAGGTATATAAAAACACGCGTGTATTCAAATGCAACATTGTGTCAAAATTTCAAAGCAATCGGTGAAGAACCTTTGGAGATTTAAGATTTTGAACAAACGAACATTTACATTTTTATTTATATAGATGAAGGAGAATGCCATGAGATATTCTGTCAAAGGCTTTGCTGAGAGTCCAGTTATATAGAAAACTATCAAGATGTCTTTGGAGAAATATGAAATATGAGTGAAGCCTGAGAATGGAAGAAAACATTAGAAAAAAACCTTGCCCAATATAGATGTCAAGCCAAGAAATCTGTAATTTCATGGCTCTCTCTTTTTCTTTTTCATTATCTATTTTTTTTTTTTTGAAGATAGGGATGGATTTTAGTCCTGTTGGATTTCACTGGTCCTTTAGGCGATCTCAGATGTTACTAAGAGAAATTCTTTTGATTATCTATTCCCTTCAGTACCCTGAAATGTTACAGATTTGATCCTAAAGACTTCAAATCCATTTAAATTAATTAAGTTTTCTCTTACTTTTTCCTTTTCTATCCAACCCTGTATTTTTCTCATTCTCCCAATGATATAGGCATGATTATTTAGGATTCAAATTCCGTTCTGATACAAGACAGATATAAAACAGGATTTAAGAATTTTTCTTTTCATTGTCAACAATCACTCCACTTGCACTAGATCTATACTCAGATAATTACTTTTATTCTTATTTCAGCTCATTCTGACTACTGGCTTTTCTGGAGATGAACACTGATTATATTCCTCTCCTTCCTTTTCTTATATATGTCTCTCAGTATTAACTCATTACTTGATGTTGGTTTTGACTTATACTGCTGAATTTTTAAAAGGAAGCTTGATTGTAAATAGTAATAACTGAAACATTCCTATCATTATTAGAACTATATTATCTATGAGTTTTTCTCTAAAGTAAAAAAAATGCAAAAAGATCATGGGAAGAGAAAAATGCTAATTTTAATATTAAATAATTAAACTGAACAGTTTTAATGAGAAAAAACGATAGAAGTGACAAAATTTGGTGAATTGCCATTTGTATTAGTTTGGAATAGTACCTTAATATTATATTTTATGATTATTCATCACTTGGTACTTTTTATCCCATTCATTTTTTATGATACATATGCTAAACCTCTTTTATATCCATATTATGTACACAACAATGTGAAATTATAGCTGTCAGGTTTTTAGCTGGTGTTGCCCTTCATGCGGATCAAATGTATCAGCATATTATATGTGCAGATCCAAGAGTGTGGTCTTTTATAATTGACAGATGGAAATTTTGTCAATGCATAATGGCAGTATTCCAGTATTTAAGGGGCTGCTGCAAAGAAGAGGGGGTCACGTTATTCACCAAAACGCCAGAGAGAAGGATGAGAAACAATGGTTGGAAACTGATCAAAGAGAGAAGCAACCTGGAATTAAGGAGAAACTTCCTGATAGTGAGGACAATTAACCAGTGGAACAGCTTGCCTCCAGAAATCGTGGGTGCTCCATCACTGGAGATTTTTAAGAAGAGACTACCCAGCGACTTGTCTGAGATGATATAGGTTCTCCTGCTTGAACAGGGGGCTGGACTAGAAGATCTCCAAGGTCCCTTCCAGCTCTATTCTATTCTATTCTGATATTCATATATATTTTTTCCTGCATATTCAGTAAACACCAATATTTAACATGCATCCATACTTGTTTTTGACTGTCTTTTATGTAATTAGTCAATGAATGCTTTTATTTTTCAACATTTTGTTTGATTTGAGGTAAACCTCTGCCTTCATTGGGGAAGGTATAATTTATCATTATCACTATGGGATATAATCTATAATGAATAGTCATTAGCTTTCTTGGGTTTTTTAATTCAAACTTAGTTCAGTGTAGTATATTATATCATAAGTATGTTCCAGGTATTGCTGGCTCACATAGTGTTTCCACCATTAATGTTGTCTTGAGCACTTTTCTCTCTTTTAGGATATATTTTTTAATACTCTCATTTTAGCTTACCCATGTTTCATGTTATCCAACTGTAAAATGTCCAGATATTCATAGGCTTTCAATTTCTGGTTTTTCTTAAAGCTTCAGATCATCTATACAAAGCAAATATAAGATTTTATTGGCATTTTTTTTGTTTTTTGATAGCCAATTTGTTTTTCAAAATTATTAGGACAATCATAGCAATGACGAATAATAAGAGTAATCATGAGTCACACTGGAAGATAGTTCTCTTAATTTTGACAAGCTTATATTTCCAACCACCAATTCTGTCTTCCATTGTTTTATTATTTTTTCTACAAATATTATAATTTTTTTTATTGACATGAGTTGTTCCCAAACATTGATGATTAAACTATGTGGTAATAAATCAAATGCATTTTTATAATAAATTCAGATCATTTGTTAATTGGTTGTTTTACTCTTTGCAATTCTCCAAAACCATTTTATCAATCAGAAGTTGATCTTTCATATCGGTACTTTTCCTTTTCTTTTCTTTTTGTTCTACTGGAAAGATGTCTATTCTTTTAAATAATCTTCCACTATTAACTCTGTGAGTAATTTAAACATTGTAGGCAAACATAAAACTATGGTTTCCTGATGCTGTCCCATTCACTGTGTCTTGTAGAATCAGATAAATTTTGCCAGCCTATAATTGAGTGTAATCTAGACATTTAAGCCCAACCCGTAGAATTGTTCATTTCCAGAAGATCTCCATTTTTTAATCCTTTTCATTTGATTTTTAATCACTTCTGTTGTTATTAGTTCTTCCATTTGATTCATCTTCAAATTCTTTTATTCATCCAGTATTTTTATTACAGTCTTTTGGAGCTTCCCTTAGATCGTGGATTGTTTCTTTTTGTTAGATTCTTCATTTTTAGAATTTATACTTTGGTATAATTGCCTATGGTCTGATTGAAATAGCTGATTTTGCTTAAATTGGATTTGTATTTCACAGTGTTCATTTTTTCAGCTATTGCTGTTATTTCTTTTTGTATGATTTCCAACCTTCTTCAGTTTTTTTAAATTATTCATATATGATCTTATTTTTTTTATTTTTAACTCCAATCTGATTTTTTACTTTGGGATTGAATATGATTTTGATTTTGGTTCTAATATCAACACCCTGTTGTTCTGTAACCACCACTACTGTACTGTAGGCAAGGTAATTCATCTGTTTGATAGATGTTAATTTAACCCTTGCAACCACCTTTTTCACATATTTCATTATAAGTGCCAGATCTCTTTTGGGCATATTTTTGGTGCTGGCAATCTTTATCTTTCTACTGGTAATTCTGAATATGCCATAGTTTTCTCTTTTAATTCTTGTTGTAGGGTGTAGGGAGGATCACTTCATATATTGTCCTAGTGCTGGCCTATACTGTCTTTGTTATTATTAGTTCTTCTCAGTTATCATTTCTGTAGTTCAAATCAGTTGTTCCTTTATCTTTCCCATTGTTGTTATTTGAGTTTATTCTATTATTCCACTAGTATTCCACTAGTATTCTATTATTCCACTATTCCACTATTATTCTTTCTATTATTCCACTATTGTTTTGCGATCTTATACTTTCCTAATGTTTCTGAATATCTTCTAGTTCCGGCAATGAATCTCCTTTGATCCTTTAATCATGGTTCAGTGATATCTGAGTCTGGATAAATTATTTTCCAAACACTGCTTTAAATAGTCCTGCTTTGTTGGTTCCGATTTATAATAGCAGGTCATAATGGTGCAATTTTCAAATACAATATACTTTTGTCTTCTCTATGATTATTGTTCTTCCAGTAATCTTATAGGGCTGGAACCTGGTTCCTCAGCAATAGTTCCTGAGTCCCATTGCCCACTTGTTGACAGATGGAACTCTAATATCTGACATGTCCTTGTTGACCCAGATTATGACTGATCCAGTAAAAGATTCTTTTCCTAATTATTATTTTTTATAGTTTTTAACGGATTTATTAACTGTTTTTAGCTTTGTTGTACACTGCCCAGAGTCATTTGTTGTGCGATGGATGCTTATTTAAATTGGTTGAATAAATAATAAATAATTGTTATGAAACATTTTTAAGCTGCAGAGTTCAAAATGTCACAAAGATACTTGCAACACTAAAAGGAGTTTGCAGCAATTGGGGGGAAATCATACTAATATTTGGATTGCATGTATGTGAAAATAGTTAGATTTTTAGTTTACATATTATTCTAACATTGCCAAAGTACTTTTTTGAAAAGTACGTGTGCTCTTTAAGGCACAAGCATCACCCCCAATGGCTACTTATAGTTGTTAATGTCTACTAAAAAAGCACTATGTTTTAAGAAACAATAACAAAAAAGTTAGATAAACTCAGAATTACATTTATGCATTACACTGAATCATAGTTTAGTTAAATATGATGTGCTGTTTAAGACATAATGGTCTCTTTCACCTATAATACTATGCCATAAATCATGCTTTACTAACCACAAAAACTTGATTACACATAGATTAATAATTCAAAGCAAACAGTAGCCCTTGTGGTAATGCAATGTGTAAGCCTATCTTTATCATTCATTATGTTAAAATGAACTATCATAAGACTATTTCTGAGATCTTGATTTACTTGATTTCCCTGATTCATGAGTGTATCTGTTAAAACTGTACAATAGAAACTCTTTTATTTTATAATGATTTTTATTCATAAATAGAAACTTTTCTTCCAAACAAAAATACATAAAATATATAAAAATAGATTGTAATTAAAAATATAAAATAATAAAAGCAGGCTGTATGAAAGATTTCTGAATAGCAATATGTGCGAATATCAGCAAATGAATTAATTACAAAAATGTTATAAAATGTCTGATGCCCACAAAATAACAACATAATTCCCTGAGGAAAGGATTTTGAATTGTGAGACTACTATTAGAATGACCAACTTTAAAAGGGGATGCTCAGCGGTTAAAGACATAGCTTGTCATAGATGGAAACCTGACAGTCTGGATTTGAGACTCAAGTGTTCTATGTTCTTGCCCCAATTCCTGCCTACCTAGCAGCTCAAAAGCATGCAGATGCGAGTAGATAAATAGGTATTACTATGGTGGGAAGGTAACAACATTCTGGGCACCTCAATGTATAGTCATGCTGGCCACATGATGGAAATATTTTCAGACAATGCTGGCTCCCTCGCCTAAGAAAGATGAGCACCGCCCCTAAAGTCAGACACAACTGGAAAGGGGAAACCTTTATCTTTATTTTTAACTTCTCCAAAGAATATCCTGGTATGAAAACGTGGAAAGAAGTGTTCCAGAAACCATGAAGGTAACACCTTGAATTTAGACTTCAAATTAACTGGGAACAAGTGAAAATTGTATAAAATTGGCTCCAGTTAATAAACTCATTACACTGTTTTGTACCAGCTGGAATTTCCACTCTTGTCTTCATAGATGATGCAGCACTGAAGTAATCTAAATGAGATTATGATAGTGATTACTGTATAATGTTAGTTGTATTCAAGTAGGATTATAACCAGCACATCCATTTTAGCTGGTAAAAAGTGTGTTGTGCCACAGAAGACTATTGAGTCTTTAGTAAGAGATTTCAATTATAGAAGCACATATAAGCTGTAAACTTAATATTTGGGGAAAATATAATATTTCCCCAACACACAGGATATCTGTGTTGCCTAGACTGAATATCAATTTTTTTCACCTTCATTAAAATCATTTCTAAGGCTGGATAATGATTCAGCATTTCTTCTGCATCAATCAAGATATCCAAATAATGTTGCTGATTTTTTATTAAATAGCACATGGAATATAAATGGAACATTGACTACAGTAATATCATTGTGTAAACTCCAGGAAGCAAAGCTTAAATTTCCCAGAAGATCTTTCTGGAAGCAGTCATCCAGGTATGAATAAGTTTCTGTATCTATCTCTAGCTCACTTGATAGTATTGGAAGTCATTGAAAGATACAGGGAAAGATACTGATGATATCCCAGTAGAAATTTTAAAATTGCTGGAAGACAATGGGAAGAATTTTTTACTGCAGCTCTTCAATCAGATATATGAAACAGGAAAGATACCAAATGATTGGCTAAAATCAACCTTTGTGACAATCCCCCAAAAAATAAATGCAAAGAAGTATACTGAATACAGAACAATAAGCTTAATGAGTCATGCCCTGAAAATATTCCTGAGAATAATTCACACAAGAATATACAACAAAATTGAAGAACATCTAGGTAACACACAATTTGGTTTCAGAAACAATCTTGGTACACAAGATGCGCTGTTCAGCATTCAGGTTCTTGTACAGCATTGTAGAGATGTCAGTCACAGTGTTTACATGTGCTTCATTGATTTCGAAAAAGCTTTTGATAAAATAAGACACAGCAAACTATTAGAAATCCTGAAACAAGGGCAACTAGATGACAAAAATATCCAAATAATAAAGAATCTGTATTGGCATCAGGTAGCAAATGTGAGACTAGGCCAAAAATACTCAGCTGTGCAAAAATAAGAAAAGGGGTCAGACAGGGATGTATTCTGTCTCCACTGTTGTTCAATATCTAATCTGACTCAATCTTCAACGAGGCACTGGAGAACATCGATGCTGGCATCAAAGTAAATGGTGTTTGGATCAACAACTTAACATATGCTGACGATACAGTTCTGCTTGCCAGTAAGCATAAGACCTTCAGCTCCTCATCAACAGAGTCACAGAAATATCTGAAAAATACGGCTTGAAGCTTAACACCTGAAAAACCAAGATCATGGTCATCAGCAAACAACCCGTTAATTTACCACCAATAAATTCAGAAGGAATACCACTAGAAAAAAATAAGATCATATATGAAAAAGTGGACATGACCGTTGAAGTAAAGACAAGGATAGAAAAAGCTCAAACAGCATTCTTCAAAATGAAAAAGGTCTTCTGCAGTCACGACATAAGCCTAAGACTGAAAATCAGGTTTGTCAGATGCTATATTTTTCCTATCCTGCTCTATGGAGTAGAGAGTTGGTCTCTGACAGAAGGCCACCTGAAGAGACTAGAAGCATTTGAAATGTGGATTTACAGGCGGCTGTTACGTATAAGCTGGGTTGACAAAATCAGAAATGAGGAGGTGATAAACCGCATGGGAAAGCCAAGGGAAATCATCAAAACAATTAAAAAATGAAAATTAGAATATTTCGGACATGTGATGCGACACCCAGAAAAATACGGCATACTCCTCCAGGGAAAGATTGAAGACAAACGAGGTCCAGGCAGAAGAAGAACATCATGGCTTCAAAATCTAAGGGACTGGTTTGGACAAAACTCAGCAGCATTTTTTGTGCGGCGGCTGATAAAAACAGGATCGCCAACATGATCGCCAACGTCCAATAACGGATATGGCAGAAGAAGAAGAAGAAGAAGAAGAAGAAGAAGAAGAAGAAGAAGAAGAAGAAGAAGAAGAAGAAGAAGAAGAAGAAGAAGAAGAAGAAGAAGAAGAAGAAGAAGAAGAAGGGAAATTGATAACTAGGTTCTTGTTCTCCCTTTCTTTTAAAGATTACGAGCACACAGTCTAAGTTCTAGATAATATGGATATAGAAAATCTGTTTAAGAGTCTCAGAATCTTATTAGCCACAATTCATAGAGGACTTTGGTTATGAAAAGGAATCTGTGACACAGAGAAAGGAACATTATTTTGTTCCTGTATGCTATTTTTCTTCTTTTAATGAAACTAATTTCTCTTTTATTCTGATAATGCTGGATATAAGAAGAAAGGATGGACAAGTATTGGAATGAATATGTGTGAGTGATCTATATGCCAACATTCTGATACCTAAAAACTGAGTTATCTAGAAAAAAATCTGAACAAATAGTCCCATGGAAATCTCTGTAGAGTCTAAATTATGCTGAATATACATATCTGTATAGTCATCATGCTATTTCCTATTGACATAAGTAACATTATAACTGTAATAATTTATCCTGCAAAATCTGGTTTCATGAATGGGAGCTAAGCTTTAAATAACAAGTATTTTGTTTGATATAATAGCTGTGTAAACATAAATCAGGGTTGGCTTTATTGGATACAGAAGAAAACCTTTGATAAAACTCAAATCCATTTATTTTTGTTCAAGTGCTATAAAACTTTACATGTTGATAAATATAAGTGTAAAATATAAATATTTGATAAATATAAAATATATTTCTTGGATTACAAAGTATTACCTTAATAAATCTTCTGCTCACACAATTTTCCAGTAGGATTGTTTCACCCATAATTAAAATGCAACCAGGAACTCATCAAGCATATCCTTTGTCTCTTCTAATTTTTATTTTGGTATGAAACCTTTGGCATGCTTATTAAAACAATTCATGTAGTTAATTTGCTTGGATGAATTTAAATATAAAATGCTGTTATATGCAGATGATTTCAACTTTTTTCAATGATTACCATTTTTTAAAAATAAAATCTATATCTACATTTCTAGAAGTAGCAAAGGTATATGGTTAATACTCTGTGTTATAGTAAATTGGTAGATGATACAATCTGTAAGGCAAATACATATTTTATCAGCTGGAAAGAAAAAGTATGATGGTTATAGAGAAAATTTCAGACTTTATACTGTCCAGCAACTTATGTATCTGACAGATATTGCCCCCATAATAAAATTTTAAAATGTATCATTTAGATGAAAGAGAATATTAGAAAACTGTCTAAGTTTGTGTTTGTGGTGGGGCGAAGGGAAATTAATATGAAAATGGTTTTTGAATTAGCACTATATACTTAGAGAAAAATGCCTATATTGACTATAGTTTTTTAAATATTAAATTAATATTTGAATATTATATTTAAGTAATAATATTGATAATAAAATATATTTTCAATAATTGTTTAATTGGTTTATGAACATTTATGGTGAAATAGGAATAATAAATTTTATCCATTCAACATAATCCTTGTAATATTTATTTCATTACGCACAAAGTTTGTTTATAGTTTCCAATTATATAAAGAATGCACAAAATTTGTACCACTTCTTTGGAATCGTGGAAAGTTTATTGAGTAACTATGAATCATCCAAAACTGGCAGACTTGTGTAGTCTTGGTCACTAATTTTCTTTCTTTCAGGACATAAAACACGGCAGGTATTGATATGAGGGAATATATTCTTACTTAAATATAAGCTGGAATTGGTAATAATTTGTCTCCCAATGTTTTGTTCCTATTTCCACCTTAATCCTGCCCCTCTGACAAAAATGGTATGAAAAGTGAGCTCTTACCTGCAAGCCCAGTTAGTTTGGAGCAGGGATAGGCAACCTTGGCTCTTTTATGACTCGTGGACTTCAACTCCCAGAATTCCTGAGCCAGCCATGCTGAAGGGAAAGGGAGAGGTTTCCAAGCTGAGCCATGCTGGCTCAGGAATTCTGGCAGTTGAAGTCCACGAGTCATAAAAGAGCCAAAGTTGCCTACCCCTGGTTTGGAGGAACAAATCCCAACCCAAACAATTATATAAATTATAAAATAATCCTGTTTTCCAGACATTTTGTAACTTAAAATATTTATTTTAAATATAATACTATTGTTGGGTAGTGATAGTTGGATGTTATTGGAATAAAAAACCAACATTTTTAACATCATGTACTGTATGGTTCTGATAGTATCTGAATAGCTATCTGGCCAGTACTTAAAATGAAAAATCTCTAAATCAGTATTCGATTTGCGAGCTTAGTTGTCTGAGCAATAGTTGTCTGAATAGAATGATAGACTCAATGTCCTTTTAGTTTCTCCATGTATAGGTTTTCTTAGGGTTCACTTAGTGTTAATCAAATTGCTTACTAATGTCGTCACAATTCTTATTTTAAAACATAGTTAAAGATCAGTCTCTCTCTCTCTCTCTTTTAACCCATCTGTCTGTCTTACTTGGGATAAATCTATATTTCACAGTTTTAGTAAAACTGTTTTTGCCTATTTTTATTTATTGCACATGAAATCCAAAACATATTATGTCAGAATCTTAATGCCTCTAAAATCAACACATCCATTACAATATTTGGCACTAGGTAGTAATTGAAAATATATTTATACCCACTAGAACTTATTATTTATTTATCTTCTGGAAGCTGTCAACATTAGCTTTATTTTAAAAACTGGCAAATTCCTCTTTAGCAGATGGACCTGTAATCTGGTGTGCTGGTAAGTCAAAAATTGTATTCTGTTTGAATACCATCAAACAGATTTTGACTTTGGAATTTACAATATAAAAAAGAAGAAAAATTTAGTTTTTATCACTTAATATGGGCTGACTAAAGAACAACAGAGAAACATAATTAAGCAATTTTGGTTATCTTAAAAGGGAGGAAGACTTTTTTTTGTAAGAATAGCTATTGAATAATAAACTTCAGGTAAAACAATAATTACATTATCTGAATTTCTTACATTCTGTCTCAAAAGAAATTACATCTTTTTGTAGCTTGGGATTTTGTATATTCTGGATCAAGCAAAATTTATTGATAGAAAAAAAATGACATGTATAAATAACAATATAAATTAACTGAATTAAAAGGATAACACTGTAAATATGGCCTATGATCACTGTGCAGCATTTTAGCATGAATGTAGGTTCATTTATATACTGTTTCCTTTTCTTTGTTCAAACAGTTGGCTGATAAAGTATAAGCATGATAAAATATAAAGAATCCAAGTGAGGATTCATTTTTTTCCCTTGCCAGTTATAAATGTAGGCTGTAAATATAAAGCAGAATAGTTTTTACCAATTGACAAGGGGTGCATTATTCCAAGCTGTTGTGCATTATGTGTGAAGAGTGTCCCAGCTGTGTCATTGGTGAGGTTAAAAGGTGTTTGCACTTGCATCTTTTAAATGAACATAGTAAATGAAAGTGAACAATTAAGAAAGAAATTTGGCTTCGTATTTATGCATGCTGTGTTTTATTGTGACATTGCCAGCTTCTCTGAATGAAATTACAAAAGCAAATTAAACAGCTTTATGAACTCACAGGAGGAGCAGTTGTTCTAGTGCTTTTCATACAAATGTGTAATTAATTTTTGAAGTAATTCAAATTGTTCTTTTGTGAACAGTGAATGAGAATTTGCAAAATAACCTGTGCAGATGAAACTAAGTGAGATGGGACATAGGATTTAATGATTAGGTGGCAGTTTGCAGTTGCTGGGACCAGGAAATTTTATATAGTCTTATTAATATTACATTAGTAAGTTAATGAAACATTTGGGTGAATATATTATAAGTAATAGAGGCATTAATGATATTTTTAACACTCAATTATGTTAATTGGCATCTGTTATTTTGTCTCAAAATATAAACCTTAGTTCAGAAAAGATAAGCATGAACAACTTGGAATGAACATTTATTTTTTGAAAACATAGCCTTATTGCTGTTAAATATATTCTGCAGTAAGATTTTTCACTTTTTAAGTAAATAGAAAATATTTCTGCAATGCTTCAAAATTATATTTTAGAATTTAATTTGTGTGTGTGTCTTTGAGCAGTATTGACTTCTGCTGACTGGGCTGAAAGAGAGCGACTGAGCCAGGATCACCAAACTAGCTTCATACCCAAGGTGGAACTAGAACTCACAGTCTCATACTTCTGTTTGTCTGCCCACAACCACTTTCTCACTGCTTCAGACAAATATTGCCATTTACTATTGGTTAGCTAACAAATACTACATTTGAATCCCCATCATTATCAAGACCGCAGAGTTTTCTAGCTGCTATTTAATGTTCATCTGGATTTTGTATTGTAGATATATTATTTCAGGGCATATCTTCTACTACTATTATGTTGTTCCTCTTGCTCATGCTGCCTTTACTCTATGCTAATCTGACAAAATCCTGTCCAGACTACTTCAATAACAACTTACAACACATTCAATTTAGACTGTAGGCTAACACATTCTTTCACTGGAATGTTAAGAAACTGAGGATGAAACCAGTGGTGGGATTCAACCGGTTCGCACTACTTCAGCAGAACTGGTAGCTAATTTTTTGTTGCCCAGGCCCAGAATGGACTTCCGGAAGCAGCATCCACACAGAGAACCGGTTGTTCACATATTTGAATCCCACCACTGGATGAAACCCATTTATCTCAAGTGTCTGGAAAAATGGTAACAAGTACTTATTTTTTTTTAAAAAACCTGAGAAATAAGAAGTTTGGAAAAGGAAATTAAAAAAAATCTGCCAAATTTTGAATCTAACTAGACAAAAGTTTCATTCACGTGCTACTACAATAATGCTGGATAAGAAAGATTTTGCTTCCTGAACACTTTGGGACTAATCAGATTTTTGGTGAGTAATCACAAAAATAACCCACAATTTAACTTATCATGTACTGTTTTATAGAAATGTTATGGTTTTACAAAGTGGTAATGTATACCTTTCAGTACATGTTCACTATGCTGCACACACAAAAGAAACATACAAAAACATGGAACCAACATTAAAACACAGTCAGTACACCGAGTGTAACTGGAATATCTGTGAAGATCTAAAAGTAGTAGCTCTGCTGCTTGAAATGCAGCTCAGATATACCAAATACCTTTGTTAAATATGAGAATGGAACAGCCATGCAAGAAAGTTGTCATTACATTAAAAGAAATTACATTAAAAAGAAATGGTCACTCCAAAAGAATTTGGTTCCAGAAAATGTTGTACGTAACCCACCTATTGATCTTGCAAAGATATTCTTGTCTCTGTTTCACATAAAACTCGAACTGATGAAAAATGATGTGGAAGCAATGAACAAGGGAAATGAATCTCAGTATCTGAGATGGATGTTTCCAAGAATAATTGATGCCAAATTTAAGGAAGGTATTTTTATTGGTTCATAGATCAGATACATCAGGGGTTTTCAGACTTGGCCCTTTTATGACTTGTGGACTTCAACTCCCAGAATTCCTCAGCTAGCGTGCCTGGCTGAGGAATTCTGGGAGTTGAAGTCCACAAGTCATAAAAGGGCCAAGTTTGAAGACCCCTGAGATACATCATCAATGTCAAGTGGTTCAAAGATCTGTTAGTGGGGCCAGAGAAAATTGCAGCATTTGTAAACATTAAATACATTACAGTCAATAAAAGTTAATGTTATGTTTCTTAAGATTCCTATGTGATACAGTCATTCTAAAATTATGTTTGTGTTCCATTTGAAGAGGTCTATTGTAATCACTAAAAGTTGTTCAGGAAGCAAAGTGAAAAAAAAAATTGTCCAACACAATCAGAATAAAGGATTGATTTAGAAGGTATTGGAGCTAAAGACTCCCTTCCTCTGTGAAATAGTTAAATAAACTGTTGCAAAATAAAGAAATAAAATGCTCTATCGCAAATGGACAAGAATACAAAAGGTAATCTAAGAGAAAAATATTATCTAAACCGTAGTAGAAAAGTGCACAAGGAGAGTGAATTTGGAAAGTAAGTATGTGATGTTCAGCTGTGATTCTTATGCCTGCAGCAGTTGCAAATCTAAATAAAAAATAAAACTGAAATTTATCAGTCAGAAAAGCATAGAAATCAAAGTCAAATTACAAAAGAAAAAAGGTAAAGAAGATTAAGCATAGAAATGAGAGATAAGAGAACTTGGTAAATCTGATAAGATTAGTGGGCTTGAAGCTCCCCATTCATCATTGTCGGAGTAGTTCTCAAATACAACAAACAGTTTGATAAATAATTATTATATCACTTGGCTCACTACTTAATGGAAGACATTGCAGTCTTAATCTTGTCAATTTTGTTTAGGAGTCTGAACAAGCATTTATCCATAAAACTGATTATTATTTAATTGTATGTTGTTATTATTATTATTATATTACAAGGAAACATGGTAATGATTGTAATGTCACTTTCATACACAGAATATCTGTCTCAGTGTACATCTTGAATACAAATACAATAATAATAGAATATATATTCTTGGCAGTTCATATAGTTGATTCATGGATAGGACAAAATTACAACATCTGTTTGCAGATGCTCAGTTGCATTGTGGATTCTTGACAGTTTAACCAGCTTTTCTAAATTGGTATCACTTGAGTGTCAGAATCTTCCACTGTAAT
This sequence comes from Protobothrops mucrosquamatus, assembly GCF_001527695.2. Classification (NCBI taxonomy): domain Eukaryota; kingdom Metazoa; phylum Chordata; class Lepidosauria; order Squamata; family Viperidae; genus Protobothrops; species Protobothrops mucrosquamatus. Next base: position 993,652 of record NW_015386261.1, on the reverse strand, counting down.
CTCTTAGATTCAAGCAATTCATACTGGTAGGAAAGAGAATAATACATAATAGTGTGGGTTGTTTTAATTTATAGAGATCAATCTTTCTCAGATTTTTTAATGATTTCTGTGCCTAAAATTTAGCCGAAATTGTTTCTGTATTTTTACAGAAATGCTGAAGTCTCCTTCATAACATTTTAACATTAAGGCAATTATTTCAAATACGTTTCACAAAAACAGATGCCTGTGGATTACCAGAATGAAGGTTTACAACAGCTAACCAACTTGGAAAGACTATATCAAAGGATATATCCATGTCATTAATCTACTTTACTAATTATGCTCTATTTAAGTTAAATTAAATTACATTACTTTGAGTACAAATGCCAAATCAACAGACTCTATTTTGAGTATTTGGCTTGATCTAATCTCTAAAAACTGTAACAGGTCATGCCTTATTTGTGCATTATTGTACTTAAACCTATCGGGTTTTAGAAGAACAGAAGAATATTCCAGTAAAAATGGAAAGTACAATGCATGCAGGCAGAATTCTATGACACATTTGTTCTATGATAATCACAGTCAAGCCCTAATGAATATGCTTGGGTATTACTCACACTGCACCTCTTGACAAAATAGTCTCCAGGCAAAATAGAGGTTGGCATCCCAGCAATTATAATTTAACCATATATATACATAGCTATCCTGCATGATAAATGTAAGATTTGAGAGATTTTATTATGCAAAGAACTATACAGATCAAAGCCTCTGTTATCATTTTCAAATTAATTCCAAAATACATGGGTACAGTGCTTGAGACTGGGGGATTAGTGTTTGTTTTCTGCTATACAAAGCAGGTACATATAACTTTACAATTAAAATTAAGTCTTTAATTAAAATAAAACACAGTAGATTAACATCTAGTTGAAATAAGTAAGGTCTTTAGTTCAAATATAAGTATTATGGCCAGTGGTGGGATTCAAATATGTGAACAACCAGTTCTCTGTGTGGATGCTGCTTCCGGAAGTCCATTCTGGGCCTGGGCAACAAAAAATTAGCTACCGGTTCTGCCGAACTGGTGCGAACTGGCTGAATCCCACCACTGATTATGGCACAAAAATGAGTTCTGAAATACATGCTCTGGCCAATGCAAGAATACATGACGCGGCATTACTACAGAATTTGAAGCTGCATATTTCTTCTCTAATTTGGAAATATTTTTTTCATTTTCATTATAAGGTTTATAATATAGGACTTTAATATAGGACTACTCTCTTTGTTATATTTTCTGGAATAGGAATAATTCTTACAAAGATACAGAGGAACAATAGAAAATATTTTTTCTGATGTAGTAAGACTGCAAGCAAACCATGTTGGTTCAGTATTTAGTAAGTTATGTAAGATTTAGAATGAAAGGCACTATTCCAATTCCATCCTTGTGAATTGTTGTCATCAGGGAACAGGAAGCAGTAACATGCCATGTCTCTTGAAAACAGGCTAGTCCAGTTATTGGTACTCTCTCCTATATGTTAATCCTTAGGAAACTGATGGATGCTGTTTCCTGAGTTTTGGTTGTTATAAATTCTATTTACTTTCACATTGTAAGCCACTCAGAATCTTTTGGAATGGTGCAACTTATAATTGATTAATGTAACGAATGAATAATACATGTCTAAATAAAACTGGAGGTTGTCAAGTTGGGAAATACCATAGATTTAATGATAAATTGCAATTATTCTTCCTAATTTTGTTTTTAACCTTTTCCTTCTCCTGCATCCTTTTTTCTTTCCACTGGAGATGAAATGAATATTTTATTCATTATTTGATGTTATTATTTTTATTTTTAGTCATGGTTCATTTATATTTTGTTTCATGAGTCTCAGCTCATTTTCCTTCTAACCTCAAATGAGATTTTTTTAGAAGAACATGTTAGGTTTGTTATCTAAAATTAACTGACTTTTGTGTTGTGTTGCTTTTTCAATAAAATTTTATTCCATTTTTTGCTTGCATATTTGTCACTTCATAGTACAATGATGGGTATCATAGAAGATTTATCATTAATATGTTTTTGCTTCTTATACTTTTTAAGATGATAATATTTCTTGGTATTCCCTATAAGCTGGTCTGATTAGTGTTTCTTCTTTTGTGTGACCATCTCTTGATTAGACAGTTGAAAAGCATTCATAAGATAAGAGACTCCCTGGAGTCCTGCACTCTGTCATAATGTTTTCTGCAAATGTTAACACAAATTGACATTTATATTCATATGGAAATGATTATGCTAATGAGTCAGTTGGTAGTAATATCTATATGTTAAATTTAATATAACTAATATATACTTTTTACAAGGGAAAATTCCTCTAAACAGATTTCTCAAATTGTACTTGTATTCATCAGGGTAAAATAGTTCCACCTCAGATCACATGGTATTAGTGAGCAAGCATTGGAAAGAGTAGCAGCCATTTCCTCACCTGCTTCTCATTATTATTATTTTTTTACAGAAGCACCTGAAAAGAGAAACAGAATTGATTTAGAGAAAACTTGGGCAATAATATATTAATTAATATTATTAATTAATATTTGTTTCAATTATAATAGAGAGCAATGTGAAGCTTAATATAGTTACAAATAATATTTATATTCCTTAAGAATTTATACTAAATATGATTTAAATGAATAATAATGATTTTCTGCTTGTGATGTAGCTCCACAAAAGATTTTTAAGTGTAATACTGTTACAGATTTAACCTACTGATAGAATAAATAGGAAAATGCAAAACTGAGTAAAATATTAAATTAGCCTATATATAAACTCTATACTCTATATGATAAATCTATCAACAAAGTTCAATTTTGTTTAGGTATACAAATAAACAACATGTAAAATTAGAAAAAAAAGAAATATATCTATAAAGTTAATTCTCATATTGCATAACTCACTACAACAAATACCTTTCTTTAGGACAATAATTATATTTAAAAAGGAATTTTAAGCAACCTCATAAATAATTCAGTGCAGAGGAAATATATAAGACAGGCATGTCAAACTCGCAATGTCACGTGACATCATGCGATGTATCGTGACTTTTTCCCATTGCCAGCAATGGGGTGGGCGTGGTTTCAGTATGATGCATCTGGTCCACGGGCCGGCAGTTTGACATGCCTGATACAAGATGTTCCTGTTAAGCATTTATTATTTGGGTATTTTTTGACTGAATTCCAATCCCAATCGCTAGCCATGTAGATTATTTAATCAAGATCATCGTAGAGGTAACAGCAGTATTTGAGGAGGGTCAAAAATGTAAAATTCAGGGTTGTAACTGTGTGATCTAAGTCTCATTTTTTCCCCAGGTGTGTTGGCATTGCTAAATACATGGAAAATGCTAAAACTTCAATGATATGGCTGCAATCATCATTTTTTCCTCTTTTTTTTAGCCCAGATGATGACATCTATGAACGACATTCTTTTGAAATAAGGATTAATATATGCAGCATTTATATATGATACTAATCATTAGAAAACATATTCCTTATCTTCATGAGATTCATTTACGTTTAATCAAAAAATAAAATTTGGAACAATAATTGCGTCTAAAGAGGCACAAAATTTCTTCTTTTTCCATACTATATTTAATTGTTCTAATACATGAATTTTGTGATGGCGTCCTTATTGTGGTTAATATCATTTTGTCCTGTTTTGTGTGCCATTTATAGCTACTTTTAAGTGTGATTGTTTTTATGTTTTTATTGTTTTTAATTAAATACTCTATGCCACCCAGAGTCACTTCCATGTGAGATTGGTTATTCAAATATGTTAAATAAATAATTTTCCATAAAAAAAACTTTGTTTCCAACTTTCTGTAATACAGTTACCTGAACTTGTCATAATTGTTACCTAACTGATACGTAAAACATTATAACAATGTTTTAAGAACTGTCTATTCTGATACAGTATATACAGTTGGCTTGATCTACATATTAGACTGTGAAATACAAATTAGATTTGTGTCATTTAAAATGTGGACTATACAAAATACTTGTATCCCATGTATGTGTGTGTGTATGTGCATGTGCACATTGTAACATACATATGTAAAATACAAAGCATCTTTCTGTCCAAAAATATTTATTTTGCATGCCATTTATATAATTGCAAGCGATGATTATAACTATTTATTTATTTAATTAAATTTCTACCTCACTTGCATTTTGTTTTGTGAAACCTGAAGGGATGGAAATATTAATGTAGTTATATATGTTAAGATCTATAGGATAGTAAATTTATTGCAAATAACTTTACAATGAGTACCGGTATATCATACAGGAAAAAAAGTTTTACCTGCAGAGAATGCACAGTCCTAATATTAGTTAGAAATCAACCAGTAATGTATTTCTAGTCATGCAGTTTCACTACATAACAAACTGAGAATGAATACAATTAGCATTATGTTAAGTAGGTTATGTTTTCCTTTACTAGTATGAATTTTAAAGACAATTTTAAAATACTCATGGGAAAAATGCATGATGTGTGATCTAGGTTGTACATGCGAAACCATCCCCCTGCTACCACCATTGCCACTCTGTGCAGCCAGAAAGGTTGGGCACATTTGCTTTAAGATCTTCTTCACTCTTTTAATGTATTCATTTCTAATCTTTTTCTTGATTTCTTTGTGCTTGATGTTGTCAGTTTGAAGGGTACCCAGGTATTTATAGGGATCATCTTCATCCAGAGTCCATAGGACATCTTGATTCCTTCAGTTTATTTTATTTTATTTTATTTTATTTTATTTTATTTTATTTTATTTTATTTTTCCTGTTTGATGGTGAAAATGGCATATTTGTCCAGTCCAAACTCCATTGCAATATCTTGGCTGTATATATGGGCAATGTAGAGCAGCAGTTCTATTTCAGATGATGATTTTCCATACAGTTTCAGATCATCCATGTAAAGAAGGTGGGGTAGTTTGGTGGATGTTTTTGATGTTTGAAATGACATGAGCTATTCAGTAATGTTGACAGAGGAATCAGTGAAATGACAAATAGTACCTGAAAGATTCCTCTCTGGTATTAATATCTCCCAATCCCAACCATTGAGCAGCATCCATAACTTCCACTGTGCCTTTGATCTTTGTACATCTTCTGATGTTTCTACTGACACCTGTTATTTCTAGGCACTTCATTATCCAGGCATATGGCAGGGAGTTGAATGCCTTCTTGCAATCAATCCATGGTACATTCAAGTTGGTCTTCCTTCACTTGCAGCTTTTCCAGAATCATCTTGACAATTAAGAAATGATCTTTTGTTTGCGTGGTTTCCTTTCTGCTCAGATAGAGGAGTTTGTTTTCAACAAGAGGCTGTTGGACTACATCAGCTCCCATTGTTGTTATTATTGTTGTTGCTATTATTATTATTAATAATATTAATATCTCTGTGTGTGTTGGTGGTGAAATTATTATTGCTCTAATATGTTCTATTCGTATTACAGTATCTAAATATTTTCTCCAAAATAAGATTGCAAGTAGGAATATTTTTCTTGGCTTCTATAGGAAACATCCTAATTAGGGACTGCTAAGGTAATGGCACAAAGCTTGGAGACCTACTCTCATCCTGTGTGTAATTATAACATGTCCTCATTTGAAATATTATAAAATGTGTAATTCAGTTGATGTCTATAGATGCTAAATGATGATAGTTTGCATGCAAGGATACAAAATATTATGGCCTATGTATAATCAGGCAAGATAGTAAGAATTAAGATCATTAAAATGAGACTGTGTCAAAAAAGGAAATTGCTTTCTCATATCTTTGAAAATATAACATTGCAGGCTAGCAATAGCAATAACACTTAGACTTATATACCACTCCATAGTGTTTTACAGCTCTGAGCAGTTTACAAATATTAGCATATTGCTCCCATCAATCTAAATCCTCATTTTACTGACCTTGGAAGGATGGAAGGCTGAGTCAACCTTGAACCGGTCAAGATCAAACTCCTGGCTGTGGGCAGAGTTAGCCTGCAATACTGCATTCTAACCACTGTGCCATGATGGTTCAGTGGTTAAATGCAGGTTAGATACAGCATCTTCAAAATGGAATGTTTAACAATATTAATATATGGATATTTTGATTAGATGCATGGCTAATCTTTCCAATCTCTACAAAATATGCTGCTATTTCATTCAGATCTAATATTTTAACATCATGGTCCATAAGACCATAAATTTAAGTTAGCTGAATTTGTTTTAAAATTAGAATTTTAGTTACTTTTAAATTAATAATAAATATTCATATGTTCCCTTTTAAAAAAAGAAAGGTCTTCTAGGCTGAATATATTAAAATTAAAAGAGAGTATTTGTAGCTTGGGGATGATGTTTATGGAAATTCTTAATCATCCAGGTCATGGTTGTCCCAAAGGTGCTTTTTCCAAAAGGCAACTGGACTTTCTTGGTTTTTTCTGTTGAAAACATTTCACTTATGAAGTAGCTTCTTGGATGAGAAGCGAAACATTTTCAACCACCACCACCCAAAATCAAGAAAGTCCAGTTGCCTTTTGGAAAAAGCACCTTTGTGGTAGCTGAGTTGTACTGTAAGAGCAGCAAGGATCCCATACTGAACATTTATATACATTTCTTGTTGTGTTAATTTTGGATAGAGTTGATGTCATGTTAAACCTTTCCCTTCCGCTTTGGAGACAGGGAGGAGAATCAGAGTTTTCTTGTTCAAGATCAGTGATGTATATTGTATATTCCAAGTATTTACATAAAATTCTGTCAAAAATGACAGAGATAAAATCATTACTATCAAAGCCCAAAGACTGAACATAGTTCTGTGCAACTGCATCATTTTCTCATTCATCTTTTATTAATAGCAACATTCTGTTATATTGGAAAATTTGTGTGAAATTGAAAATAAAATTATCCAGACTTTACTTAAAATAGTAAGAAAGAAAAAGTTTTGCTTGTGTCATCCCAAGTTGCAAAACTATTTTTGTTTTCTGCTTCACAGAAATCTCAGATGAAAATGAAGCAGGTGTCTTCAGGTCTTGGAAGAACTCATTACAATCACAGAATTTTAAAGAACCATTTAAGCCATTAAATCTATTCTGGGCAAGAATCCAAATTAAAGCATCCCCTGACAGATGGCTAAGCAGTGTCTACTTGCACATATCCAGCAAAGAGGGGGGGCATCACCTCTTTGGATAATTGGTTTCACTGTCAAACTGCTCATACTGTTAGATTTTTTTCCTACAGTCAACAGGAATGAACATTCCTGTTTTTTTACCTATAATGAATTCCACTCAGAATCCTTTGTGATGAGATGGGTTTCAAAAATTGTAAATAAAAAAATGATCTATCTATGTAATGATAGAACTCGGGTTTTTTGCATGTGGGATCCTTTCCTGACCTGTAGAGCTATATTACATCTTCTCAAAATTAAACATTTCCAGTTCTTTCAATCTGTCTTTAGTTAGTTTCTAGTATACTTTTCATCTTTGTTCTTCTTTGAACCTCTTCTACTTTTCCTGAATACTTTTTAAATTCTGGTGCCCAAAATGAAAAATTCTCAAGTTGCAGTCTGATAATACAAAATAAAATGTTTATTCGCATTTATAATCAAATCCCAATGATATTCACAAGGTATTCACAAAGCAAGCCATATACTTTCCCATTTTATAACTCTGCATTTGATTTCTGTTTCCTAAGTGCATAATTTCCATTAACATGTTCTTGTCTTTTTAATCATCAAAGTAATTTTTTTATTTTTTTACTTTTTTTAATATAGCTATGAAATTCATAATTGTGTGTCATGCACTTTTTAATTTCCACATGCAAATCATAAAAATCTAGCATTCACTTTTCAGTAGCAAATATCAGATTATTTATTCATTCCAGTTTTTTTGTCTGTTGAGTTGAGAATAGTGTACAGTAGTACTGCTTTCAACTATATTTTCATTTTTTAAAAAGCCATTATGTTAATTAACTATACAATACCAATACTATTATTTGCTATGATCCTCAGTATATGGAATACATGTAAATTTCAGAGCTGATATAGATTTATGTTCTTCTTTGTTGAGCAGCCACTTGCAACAGCTTAATAAAATATCTTGCTAATTATGCATGCATGGACATTGTGTCATGGTTTGACACACCTCTCTACTGCAAATATTTAAAAAATGTTTTGAAGGTTATGGTTGAGTTAATGAGAATAATTGGACCATTAATTCTGATAGTTTTTCTTCTAAACATTTTTTCATTTATGTTTTTCACTTTAAAGAGTAAATGAATATATAATATTTGTCTTTACTTTGAAGTATTATTTTATTGGAATAAGATTTCATTTGATTAAAAATATATAGTTAGCTGTTGTTAAATATCTGATGATCATTGTCTTCTAATTTTAAATTATTTTTTATTTAGTTCATCCAGTAAATTTATATATCACCATAAAGAAATAAAATTTAAAATTTTGCTACCTTTTTCTTATTATACATAGCTTTTTTCCCCCTCACAGATCAATTTGTAGTGTCACTGAAGCATTTCCTGGCTGTGAGAATATAATTTTGAATTTTGTTGTCTTTTCAAAAATAGAAAAGTATAAAATAATATTACTTTTGATAGTAAAAGCTACTTCAAGCAACGGTTAACATTTGATTAATAAAGATTTTGTATAATTCATAAATCAGCATTGCTGGTTCTATACATAAACTTACCTTTGTAATAATAGTAACTGAAGATATATATGTTCAAGATCTACCTGAAGCTTAATATTTTATGAAATTTGAAATAGAACAGAGTAATGATTTTCAAAACAGATACTTTAAATATGTTAGGCACCAATAATAATGTTCTATTATTCTATTTAAGGCAATTGATGGTCTCTAAATTCTAAATGTAGCCATTATACAGTACTGAAAAGTTAAGAAACGGCTATTTTGGGAATCTATGATTAGTACAGAATGTACAGTTTTTCCTTACTGAACAAAGATCTTCCCTTTCAGTTTTAATGAAATCGCTGTTAAGAAACTTTGGTATTTCTTCAGATACCCTTCCCCTAAATTAGAATATCTTCTGACTTCATAGGAATGCATACGAAAAAATTTAATACTTCATAATTCTTACTTAACTACATTCATGTCTCTGCTTGGTTCATTGGTTCATTGACTGAATGGCTGTATTGTGAAGGTAGCAATGAAACAATCATATTTCTTGCTGGCACTAATGACATTTGGAAACAGAATTGTGACAGCAAATTTTTCATAAAGGTTCTGTCATTTCACATTTCTTGAATGTATTGGGTTAGACATTTTGTAGGTTCCCAGAAACTTGAAGACCACCTACTTCAGGTGGAATCTGCTTAATAGCTAAGACTGGGTGAAACACAATGCTTTGGATTTCCTCTTATATGTTAAGGAAAGAAGCTGGAAACATGTCTTTTCAAACACAGCCACAATGTTCTGGTATAATTCCCCTACCTTTCCAGGTTAGAATGGCTCTTCTCTTTTCCCTGAGAATATTAAACCAAAGTTATTCCAGTTGAGAAGCTCCTAGATGTGTTAAAATTGCAATATCTCAAATTTCATGTCAGAAGCTGCACAGCATTAGGATACATGTTGTAAATTGCAACCATGAATGGAGTATGGATACATAACTATATGTTTGGACATTTCATTTATCAATTTTCCCATAAACTTTGTGTAATGTTCAGATGAGCCAATGTTGTTCTTCCATGTTCCATCAGAGCAGCCGGCCCCAACCTTTACTTCTTGGCAGCCCGGTGGGGGAGGGAGAGAGGGGAACCATCCCATGCAAGCAGCATGCATGTGCATCAGCCCACCACTCATGCAAGTCGAGCTGTGCATGTGTGCGCCAGTTTGCTTTCGTGGTCTGGTTCCAAATAGGCCACAGCCTATTTGGAACCAGACCGGGGATTAGGGACTCCTGAATCACAGGACAAATCTTTGTTCAAATTCTTGCCTTAGGAACTTAAAAGTTTACTTTTCAATTCAAACCTATTTTTTCTTAGTTCTTTTTTCTTTTTCTTGTATTAAAACAGATGTAATAAGGGCATTGATAAACTTTTTGGCCTGGCCAAATGTGAAGAAATTTCTGAATACTTGATTTAATTTATAATTATAAAACATATTTCTTGTCCTAAATATGTATAAATATCATCTTTAAAATACCAATATTTTTTCCTGGAAGTAGCCTTCAGAAATTAATTGGTAGATATTCCTTTCCTTTCTGCCATCTTCTTTCTCTTTTCACAGTTTTCCTCATGTGTTGAATTTGATACAGAACAAAACTCCAATGCCAGTTTAACACATGTAGGCCTTAGTACAGGTAATTATCAGTTAATTATGGTCACTGGGCATCTCATTTCTCCTCACTGATATTTTTAAAGGAAGATTGTTGGTCTTTAAATGATACCAGATAGCTTGCAAGCAGGCCAGCAGTCAAGTAAGTGGCTCTTCCAAGTGAAGGAGTTGAACAGGTGGCATTGTGCAAGCATGGGAGAGCACAAGTGGCTGCTGCCTGATGGAGCAGGGTGTAGCCTGCAAGGCGTAGTACAAGTGTGGCAGACTGAAATTAGCAGCTATCATGTGGGGTAGAGCAACTTGCAGCATTCCGTCTCATTTTCTCCAGATTTTGCTTATGGGAAGCCAGCAGGAAAGTTACAAATGACAATCATGTGACTATGGGAAGCTGAAACTGTTGTAATTGTGAGCCAGTTGCCAAATGCCTAGATCACAATCACATGACCATGAGGATGGTAGTACAGCCACAACTTCCAGAACTAGCAACAGCAATATCACTTAGACTATATAACACTTCACAGTGCTTTACAGCCCTCTTTAAGCAGTTTGCAGAGTCAGAATATTGCTCCCAACAATCTAGGTCCTCATTTTACCAACCTCAGAAGGATGGAAGGCTGAGTCAACCTTGAGCCGGTGAGAATTGAACCGCCAAACTGCAGGCAGCCAGCAGGCAGCAGAATTAACCTGCAGTACTGCATTCTAACCACTGGGCCACCATGGCTCATAACTATTCATAAGTACCACTTGTTCAGTGCCATTGTAATTAAAAGTTCTGCAACAAGGTGTTGTTAAATAAGGACTCCCTATACTAAAATATTTATAGATTTTTGAAAAAAAATGGAAATCAGATCTTTGTGATACTCTTTTCAATGTAAAACATGAATTCTTAAAACTGCCCTTTTGCTAATTAATCTAATAATACACATTTTTGCGAAAATATACATACATACACAGAGTCCATGATGCACCATCCCCCATTTGCTTTCAAAATAAAACAGTTTTTGCCTCAGTCAAGAAATAGGATACTTTAATGAGGAGGAAAGGGCTTTTCTGATTACTATTATTCAGTATAGAGCAATTGCAGATAATTCATTTGAATTGCATAAAATAAAATTGGTTCTAAGGTAAGAGAGAATGTATTGTAATAGCTAATTATTCTATAGCAGTTTGTATGTTGTCTTTTTAAGTCATCCAGAGTTGTAACAAATTGGGGCAACCTATAAGTTTCATAAATAAATAAATACATAAAGATGCACTATACTAATTATATTGTTACAGTTGAAATGCAAATTTGAAATAAGCAAAGGGAAAGGAAGTATAAGTGGTGTTGATTTGAAACCAAAGACATCTATGAATGTTTATTTTGAACTACAGGGGGACTTGTGGAAAATTGACTTTTTATACAATAATTCATGTATGAGCATTCACTGTATTTTTTTTACATTCCTATCACCAACCAAAGCAATTTTAGAGCTGTGTTGCCTTCTATATGCTTCTGTACCCATGTATAGAATTTGATTTGTAAATGAACAGTGTTATTCAGTAACCTAAGATTTTGTTTCCTTCATTAGAAGAAAATGTGACCTTGCAAAAGCTTTCTTGGATTTACAGAGGGTATGAAATAACATTGATAGTGACTGGTAAATTTTGCTGCTTAATTCCTATTTTGTAGTCACTAGGGATATTCTAGTCTTTGAATCTTGTCAGTTAAATAAAACGCTATATTGTCCATCAGTGGCTCCAGGGCACAATTTAATTTCTGGTTGTGTCCTGCCAAGCTTTGCTATGTGACTTTAAAATCTCTCCAATGGTAATTAGGTGTATATCAGATTGTTATTGAAATGTGATGAGGTAGGAACTCATCTCTGTTTTTTCTGAATATATTAAGCATGTGAACGTTTACTGTAGATTTAAATATTTTTGGAAAATGGTTTTATATTTTAAAAGAAAACTCTGTATATAGCTATTCCTTTATAAAGATATTTCAGTATTGCAAATTTATCACATAAATGTATAATATTGCTACAAAAATAAAAATCTATATGTATCTGTGGAGAAGGAGACTTTTTTTTATCTGAACTTCCCTTCTTTCTCAGAACTCTATCCTTTTTCTTAATAAATCAGCGGTACCTATTTAGTGTAGTTCATTAGACCACAGGAATAGGATAGGATAGGATAGGATAGGATAGGATAGGATAGGATAGGATAGGATAGGATAGGATAGAGCTGGAAGGGACCTTGGAGGTCTTCTAGTCCAGCCCCCTGCTCAAGCAGGAGAACCTATACCATCTCAGATAAGTGACTTTCTAGCCTCTTTTTAAAAAATCTCCAGTGATGGAATGCCCACGATTTCTGGAGGCAAGCTATTCCATTGGTTAATTGTCCTCACTGTCAGGAAATTTCTCTTTAATTCCAAGTTGCTTCTCTCTTTGATCAGTTTCCAACCATTGTTTCTTGTCCGGCCCTCTGGTGCTCTGGTGAACAATGTGACCCCCTCTTCCTTGTGATAACCCCTCAGATACTGGAATACTGCTATCATGTCTCCCCTATTTCTTCTTTTCTTTAGACTAGCCCACAGGTCAGCAACTTGCGGCTCCGGAGCCGCATGTGGCTTTTTGAGCCTTCCCCTGTGGCTCCCAGCCTCCTCTGCCATTTGCAGAGAGAGACAGAGACAGATACAGAGAGAGGCACTTGAGCTTACCTTCTCTCTCTCTCTCTCTCTCTCTCTCTCTCTCTCTCTCTCTCTGTGTGTGTGTGTGTGTGTGTGTGTGTGTGTGTGTGTGTGTGTGTGTGTGTAAGTAAAAAAGAGAGTGGACTCACAGTGTTCTCCGAGGAGCTGAAAAGCTTACTGGGCTGCGCTTCTCCTTTGGCTGTGTCTCTGCAGGAAGCAGGAGAGAGCTAGCTAGCCCAGCTATGCTGGCTCAGGAATTCTGGGAGTTGAAGTCCATGAGTCATAAAAGAGCCGAGGTTGCCTACCCCTGAGCTTGTTGGAGAACAGCTTGAAGCCAGCTTGCCAGGTGAGCAGAAGATCGGAGAGAGGCAGAGAGAGAGAGAGGGAAAGAGAAAGAGAGAAAGAGGGAGAGAGAAAGAGAAAAAGAAAGAGGGAGAGAAAGAGAAGGAGAGAGAGAGAGGAAAGAGAGAGAGGGAGAGAAAGAAAGAGTGGGGGAAGAGGACTGGCAGACCAAGGGCAGAAAGAGAGAGAGGGAGAGAGAGACACAGAGAGAGACCCTTTTGACATCTAAAATGAAGATAACACTGCATATATCCTTTTTTACCTTTATGAGATGTGTGTGTGTGTGTGTGTGTGTGTGTGTGTGTGTGTGTGTGTGTGTAAGTAAAAAAGAGAGTGGTAAAAAAGGATATATGCAGTGTTACCTTCATTTTAGATATCAAAAGGGTTTTGCGGCTCCCAGTGTTTTGTTTTCGGTGGGAAACAGGTCCAAGTGGCTCTTTGAGTGTTTTGGGTTGCCTACCCCTGGACTAGCCAAACCCAAGTCCCACAGCCATTCTTTGTATGTTTTAGTCTCCAGGCCTTTGATCATTTTAGTTGCTCTTCTTTGAATTTTTTTCCAAATTCTCAACATCTTTTCTGTGGTATGGTGACCAAAATTGGCTGCAGTACTCTAGGTGTGGTCTTACTAGGGTTTTATAAAGCAGTACTAATATGTCGCGTGATCTTTATTCTATGCCTCTGTTTATACAACCCAAAATTGTATTAGCTTTTTTGGCTGCTGCTGCACACTGCTGGTTCATGGTTAAGTGATCATCTACTAGGATTCTAAGGTCTCTCTCACAGGTACTGTTTTTAAGCCAGGTCTTGCTCAATCTGTACTTGTACCTTTTGATTTTTCCTGCCTAAATGTAAAACTTTGCTTTTCTCCACATTGAAACTCATTTTGTTGGATAGGGCTTATTGTTCAAGTTTGTCAAGATCTTTTTGGATCCTGAGTTTGTCTTCTGGGGTGTTGGCTACTCCTGCCAGTTTGGTGTCATCTGCAAATAAGTAGCAGTTACTTATTTGGGGTAGACGTGCTTGAGGCAATGTCATTATGCCCAGTAAAAGACATAATGTAAAATGCAAAACCCCGCAAAAAGGTTTAATAAACCATTCCCCCAAAAAAGTCAATACAAAGTATAAAAATGGAAGAGAAAGTAAATCCATATTGAAAATTAGAATTTTTGGAGCTAAAAATATTAACTTGCTTTTTGTTGTGGTTCTGGAATTTCCTCTATTCACAAGATAAAGGATACTAGAACTGCAAGTATGTCTTTCTTGTAAGTCATCTATCTGATCTAATTTTAGTAGACACACTTGAAAATGACCCATAGATTAGGTATATGGGATATATGCAGATTGTGATTTTTGGTTTAAAGAACACTGACTCTCTATTTTTAGATTTTACATAATACTTAGCATGCTAAGTAATTTGCAGTAGCACACTTAACAATTTAGGGAAAATTCTCAGTGAGCTCAAGTAGCTGAGTTAAGTATTTTAGAATAGATGATTTTTCTGTCATAAATTTATGTTATAAACATACATTTTTTAAAAAAACAGGTATGTTTTTTTAGTAAAGGTAAAACTAGGAATTTATTTATTTATTTATTTGAATTTATATACCATCCAGCTCCCACTACTCAGGGTTGCTTACAGTAAAAATATTAAAACAGAGCAAAAGAATACATTGTATCAAAATAATCAAATATCAGAAGAGTAACTAAATCAGTCCAATATATAATTAAGATTTTCTAATGAATTTAACTACTCAACCAGGGGACAGTGTGTAATCAATCTTACCTGACCTCAAAAATGTCACCACCAACAAAAAGCTAAGACTTGTACCTGATTAGTATGTGCATGATAAATCACCAATAAATATCAAGACTACAAGTTAGATAGTCTAAAGCATCACTGAAAATGTCAATAGCAACCACTGCTGTACTTCAGCCAAGAAAACTGGACATGTATACTTGTCACCATGATTCTAGTTAACTTCAAAGGAATCTTTATTACGTTTGACTAGTATTTTGTTATGGATAGATGTAATTCTAACCCTAACTGAAATAATTAGTCATTTCTAATTTTAAAAAAATGTGCAAACTTTGGATTGTTCATTTCCATTTTGAGTTCATTTTCATAGAAGAGATAGTTGTCAGGTGATTACCGTAGAATGAGATGTGCCAACAGCTCTGACAAAAGGCTCATATTTGCTGAAACAAAATCAGATCCAATAATACTTTGTATTTTGCAGCTCCAATGTCAGATCCAAAGCTCCTGAAAAATAAGCAATGTGAATAGAGCATCAGAGAGCAGGATATGGAAGAACTTCAATCTGCAAATTCAGGATTCCAAGAATATACATCTCCTTGGAAGTTATATTCATAATAAGCACTAGCTACTACCTTATAAGATAGCATCTTATACATTATTGATAAGGCTGTTCATTTCAGACATCCTTACACCACTGTTTGGAAGCTTGGATTTGATTTGTTTTTTAGATATACGATCTAATTTCCTTCATCTTTGTGAGTGTCTAGTCTGGAAGATAGTAGTATTTTAGAATCTGAAATGTACACTTTATTTAATGGCTTATTTATTAATTACATCTTTAAACTGCTGAAACTTTTGGAACTAAGAATAGAATAAAAAATTGACAGCTTAGTTGGTCTAGTGGTGTAGTGCTTAAGGTACAAGGCTAGAAGCTGAGAATCCAAATGTTATTAATGAATGATTTTTAAAAATGTTATTTGCCTATACTTAAATATATAGTTTATCTTCTAACTTTTTATTTATTACATATGAGAGCTATGATGTTAATAAATTTTGTAGTTTTAGGGTAATAATAAATTTGTTATAGTGTTTTTTATCTATTGTCTAACTATAAAAAATGTTCTTATTTTTTCACCATTGTATAGAAATAACATTGTTGAAAGTACTGGTGGACTTAATGGGATGCAAGAACAGACACAACATGAAATGGAAACATTATTCTTTTACTGTCATGGGAGTCATACTCAGCCTATCCTGGATCCATCAACTGCTTGGTCAACTTATTCCAGGTAAGATTTAATCAAATCAAAATACATGAAAGTCCACAGAAAGAAAGACAATGTTTCAAAAACATTACTGCTGTGATAGTTAAAATTGATTTATTATCACATATACATTTTTAAGTACAGATACTTTCCACAAATGTATAGATAAATTGACTGGGGTATGTAAAGTCTTAGGGCAAGAATATATAATATGATGCTAAGGAGCAGAAAACAGTATATCATATTGAATATTCCTATGAACCTGTGATAGCTGATAGTCATTAGTATTACATAAAGAGAATATACCACTAAACTGACATTTCTTTTTTGAGAGTTAGTTTCTTCTTTGGTCATCATTATATTATCTTGGAATAACAATGTCTCTTTAAAGATGTTTGTGGCTGGGAGATTTTTGTTTTCAATCAGTACAAAAGATAAAAACATATTCAATAATGTTGGTTCTACCAGTTTCTTCTAGAACTCTGCCTTCTGTGAGGGACAGAATTAGCTAATAAATTAGCTAATTAGCTAATCTTAATAAAGATAAATTATCTTCAGAAATTAATAAAGCTCATGTGATAAACGTATTTTAGATTTAATCTATTGTAATCCAAGAAACACCACTGATGGAGAGTTTCACTTTATTTTGTTTATGTTCAGAATGATTATTCCAAGGTACAAATTTTGCATATAATTTAGTGCTATTTCTTTTTAAAAGAAACAAATGGGAAAAAATGCTGTTGGTTTTTTTTATGACCAACTGCCTTCTGTTCAATATAAAATTATAAAAGACCTCAAAGAAGACCTCTAGAGTCTGACTGTACAACTTATTTCATAATTCTTTAATGTAATAATAAACTGCATTGAATAGTTCCTAAATTGAATGTTTCATGTAAATGTTTCATGTATACTTTTGTGTGTGTATACGTGCGAGTAAGGGAGAAAGAGAGAGAATGAGAGAGAGAGAGAGAGAGAGAGAGAGAGAGAATTTCATGAATCCATGGAAATTTGATATCATTAGGCTGGATTAAGTGCTTATATTTATGAGATGGCAATAAATTTCTAAATGCTGATTAAACTGAAAAAAATAGGAATGGCTACTTGTTATGTGATATCTGTACATCGTGTTCTCT
Source organism: Protobothrops mucrosquamatus (assembly GCF_001527695.2). Taxonomy (NCBI): domain Eukaryota; kingdom Metazoa; phylum Chordata; class Lepidosauria; order Squamata; family Viperidae; genus Protobothrops; species Protobothrops mucrosquamatus. The sequence continues at coordinate 976,187 of NW_015386261.1, read as the reverse complement.
TACATCATGTAAGAGAATATAATCCATGATAAAACCAACTAAGCCTAAAACTTCTATATTATATTATAGTTGAAAAGATAATTATTTGTAGCAGCATAAATTTAAAAGCATAATATAAATATCAAATTTCTATTTTATTTAAATTGAAGACTACAAAAACAAGATATATGTCTAACATGGTTATTTCTTCTATAAATATTTCTACGGATTATGAAAAGTCTCTTCACTGTTTGATTTCTCTCCATTTTGATCTTGGCAAATATTTTCTTATAGGCCAGCTATAGATATGTATTGAACAAAAACAACCAAAAAAGGTTCATTGATAAATCTATGAAATTTAGTACCTATCTTATCTGAAATATGTCTACGTCATGCTATTTAAAAGACTAGGAAACAATAGCTTTAAAAAGAAAAATATATTGCTGCCTTTTTTTTAGCTATACGATTGTCTTCTTGCTTTTCATTTTGATTGACACATAGAAATTGTCAATGCCTTTTGAATGTTTCATTTTCTCTAGCTCTAAATGTGACCTTTGTTTATTCTTTCCCTTTTTGTGAGGATAACAAAGGGCTGAAAATTCTATCAGCCAAAATGTCATGCCCCAAAAAGGCAGATACTAAAAAACAAAGGGAGTAAGAATAAGAAACCAACTGACATGCCTTGCCTTGTACATGCTGTCACTATAGACGCTGTCAGGTCCTAATAAAGGAAAGATTGCCAGCTGCACTTCAATTCAAGGTCTCTTTATTAGCCTTAGTTTATCCTGCATGAGGTTTTATTTAATTGCCTGAATAGATGATGACAAGCAAGAAGCATAGTCAGCTGCATGATGCTTAATGAAAAAAATCTGTATTTCTGAAATAGTTGTATATTGCACAAATCTTGTGCTTTGATGAACTGGCCTTTTGTGATGAACCTGACTGAAAAGCCACATGTGTTACACTGACTATCTAATTAAGTCATCAGAATGCACTGGAGCAAGCGGAGTGGTTCACATGGATTTGTATAAATAATTTCAGTCCCTCTATTACCTGGCTAATAAAAAATGGCACTTTTCCAGATTATGACCGATAGAGATTAGATGGTACAGCTGCTGCAATTATGCTGGCAGGTAAATTTCTTTGAAACATGTTTCTTCTTTGACCACAACAATTGTAAAGCCACTTTGTTTCACTCATCTTTATTTTACAAATGTGTGCTGCTACAATTCCTTTTATTATACTTCCTCTCCTTTCTTATAATTTATTGTGATCATGCTTTACTGCATATATCATTTCATGTTTATTGCTAGTGTTCTTACTAACCATGATATGTTTATGCTAGAAAGTGGAATCATACATTTCATTTAGTCCAATTACAATTCATCAATGACTGAATGTATTAAATGGTTGTATAGCTGGTATAAACTAAGTGAAGTTTGGCACTTTGGTTCAGTTCCAGTTCAGACTGGAAAACCTCCCTATTAATAAGATAGGGTTTTAAAGTACAATAAAGTAGATAAAATAATTTACAGTCATGATAATATGTGCTGAATGTATTTGGGAAAACAATTACTTCATATGCATGAAATCAAAACACTTATAAATAGAAATGGTAATAAGGAAACTGAAACTGAAAGTCATTGCCTTGCCTTTGATTTTAACTAGAAAGAATGTATACAAATTATTTCATTTTGGTGCAATATATAAAACAATTTTCAAAGATAGATGCAAAATGTTTAATTAAATGTAGTCACAGATCTCTGTAAGGGTACTGTATTTTCATGATGATCTTCAGGTCAGTTATAGGATTATAAAACTCCAAGCATACTTATTACATATATATCTTTGTGGAGTTTATTTGGAGGTTCACCTTACAAAATGAGACTGAGTAAAAGTAAAAGTATAGATTAAAAGTATAGGTTCCCCCCCCCCCCAGCTGAAGTATCCTAAACAATAATTACAATGGTGCTAAGGACTCCAAAATAAGACAGCAAAATAAAAATTATATTGATTAGCTAGTTTGTTTGTGAAATTATGCACATATATAAAACTGAAGAAGGAATCATTAGATCTATTAAGTAAACCAGTTAGAATCAATGAAACAATTTAATTACAATCAGTTTAAATTGTATTAATTTCATGGATTTGTAGTAAGCATGAATATGTCTGCTTTAAGCTGATGAGTGTTATATAGAAATTGTATTCATCTAACTCCATCTTGATTTTAAACCTAATATTTTTCCTATATGTGAGAAGAATAGTTTTTGCTTAAGGCACTGTTTTAGATATGAAAATGAAAGACTTCTCAAAGGATATCATAAACCTCTGGTTAACTATTTTCAACCAGATTTTGTTCTTTAGACCATTTCCTTCATTGTCTTTGGTGGGTTTGTTGTCCTTTAGAACAGACATGTCAAACTCGCGACGTCACATGACATCGCACAACATATCGGGAGAGTTTTGCCATTGCCGGCAATGGGGTGGGCACGGCTTCCGCATGACACGTCCGGCCCATGGGCCGGCAGTTTGACACCCCTGCTTTAGAACACTTTCAATGGTTTTGAAACAAGAATACACACATATCTATGATCTTCACACATGCATGCCCTTTTTTTCCCAGTTGAGGAGGAGACCACAGGTTCCAACTAGGGTGAAATGCCAAAAAATGAGTTATAGAGAAAGAAAAATATATCAGTTCAGGTCCCTCTAGCTTGCTAGAAATCCTAAAAATGTCAGCAGGTTGGTTCCCTGGTCCTCATTTTATAAGAAATGTGATCATAACTTTAGAGTGAATACCTGCCAAAGATATCTTTAGGTAAGACATTTGCAGAATACATTTGTCATCATCTTCTGATTGAATTTTTATTTTTATAAGATCACAATTTATATGTGCCATATACATGTAAATGCTTAAGACCATATGAAATCTTACTAACTATATATAGTAAATTAATTTAAAGTCATTTTTCACAATTCAGTCATTCTCAGGACATTTAGATTACTTAGTGTCTTAGGAAATTTCATGGAATATTAGAAATATGCATTTATAAGTTATAAGCTCTGATAATACTTTAGAATATGTAAGTACACATTTTGTGTGATTATTTTAGTACTTCACATCTGTCAGGTTCTAAATACTGAAAAGAACTTAAAACACAAATCAGAGAAGAAATAAAGTAGTTGAAAAGAATAATTAGAGGCTACACATGGAATCTAAAATAATATATGCAGTAGATGAATAATGCTAAATTTAAATTGCAACTAAGGTGATGAAATACAGAGAAGGCCTCATTTTAGCTTCATAAAGATGCAAAATAATTTAAATAAGTTATTAATGTGCATAATTAATTATTTCTGCCTTTGAAAACAATTCTAAGATATACTTCTATGATTTTAGTCATTGGCATTCAGCTCACACAGTAGATTCTCTTTCTATGTCTGGGTGTCATCTTTTATTCTCTCTACTAAACCTTAAAAGGTTGATATATTTCCACAGAAATTCCCTGAGATGCCATGCTGATTTCTCCCATGGATGTTTTATAAATTCCATATTTGCAGAGAGATCACTCTCTAGAGTGACTTGTTAAAGCAAACTGAAGACCATAAATCTAATAGTTTTCAATAGCTTGCTTTCTGTAAATATTTCATTTCATGTGTACATATAACACAGTTAGCTGTAAGATTAGAATCTTTCAATGTTATTTCAGTTAATAAATTTATAAAATATTCTGGTAGGCAAGTTCAGTGAGTTGATTATCAGTGTTTTATTGCTTCTACATTCAGTACATGAATCATAGAGTAATATATTTATTACCTTATTTGTGTAGCTTGTATATTTACTGTATGAATTAACTACTGTATTATCATATTACTCCTGTATGTTCCAAATATTGGCAGGTTTCTCCTTGATACAGGAAAAAAAGGTACATAATATCCAAGAACACATACAAACATTTTTATTTCAGAAATCCTAAGAAGCTATTATGGAACTCTAGCTGCATAGCTAGAGTTATAAAGCTACAGTATAACTATGTAACTATTGTTACATAGAAAATCTGCATTTATTAATTGTTATTATATTACAAACTAGTATGGCTATAGTGTAAGATAATTATGGGTAAGTTTCCAATCTAGTTAATAGTTCATGGGCTATGACTACTGCCAACATGATGTCATGATCACTATAAACTTTGAGATAAACTTGGTAAACTCACAGATAAACTTTTAAGATTTTCGGTATAGTAACTAGCAACACAAAGAAATAGCCCTCTTAGCATAGAGTGATCACCCAAATAGGTATTTAACTTTTGAAAGAAGCCACATAGGAGAAGATGTCCTACATGCCAGATGAATGAGTTACTGGCAGAAAGGGCACCTTCAAAAGCATTTTCTTGTTGATCTAAGTAACTAGGTAACTGGAAAAGAAATCATTCAGATAGTTAGACATTAAGATATTTAGGGATTTAAAAGATCAACTCAAGTACCTTAAATTATGTCCACTAAACAATTGGCAATCTGTGGAACCATCTTCAGCACTGGAATCACGTGTTTACTGTACCTTCCACAGATAAGGAGAATAGTTGTTACATTTTCTATTGATTGCAATTTCCAGACACTTTTAAGAACTGTTCCAGATAAAATAAATGCAATAGTCAAGACAGGATGTAACTAAAAGATGTCTTAACTGGTTCAGGAAGACAAATACTATTGCTGATGCACTCGCTGTAGCTATAGAAAATGCATTTCTCTACAGAAATTGTTAGCAACAAATCCAATGACAAATGAGTACCAGCCCTAACATCAAACCTATTCTTTATTTACTACATTTATATCCAGCAGAAGTGAAGGCAGCTTTTGGCAGCAAATGTAAAATGAATAATTTTAAAACATCTGTAGTACATTTGAATCAAGTAAAATACAAAATACAAATTTAACAAGAACAAAAGCAATATAGTAAAAATTCAAAATAGTAGTTAAAAGAAGTTCACTTCACTAGAAATCTTTTCATAAAAGCTTGGTCTTTTTCCTGAAAGCCATCTATTATGCCCGTTAGGTATTCAGTTTAACCTAGAATTATAGTCAAACTTCAGAGAGCTACATTTAAAATAAATAAATTTAAGAATAAAGAATTCAGTGCAGTAATGCCAGAGAGCAACAGTATAGAAACCATAATCAAGTAGTCTAAGATGGTAATCTTTTCTGTGTAAAGCATAATAAAACAAAATACTTTATTCCTAGAATTTTTCTGAATGATAGAATATATAACAGGATATCAGTAAAAACAATACATTATGGGTATATCATACAGGAGTGATAATAAATTTATTTCTACAACCTATTTGTTCTCTGTATATCTAAGTGATTCATTGGGGAATGATTTCATTTTCCTTGCACTGAAATGCAGCACTGATTTTGATATCCTGAATTTATGGCATAAACTTAAGACTAAGTAAATTGAGAACCAAATAAAACAAACAAGAAGAAAGCATGAATAACTTAAATCAAAAACAAAAGGAACAGATAACATTGTTTTATACACAAAATATTTTCTCTTAGAGGATATACTGTAGATACTATAATACGTGCAAGTTGCAAAATTACAAATCTTCTAGCAGATGTTTAGTTTTGTAGTTTTCTATTTTTATAACAAAACCATCCTACCATTTTTAAAATTTTAAAAAGCATTAAGGGAAAACTGCTGTAACTTACACAAAATAGCATGCTTATTCTCTGTGTTCACTTCCATATTTTTTTGTATTTCACAGGATTTATATAGCTGATTGTTTGCTGTGTAGAGATTTGAACATATGAAAGCTAATACTCTATCAATGTAGCATGCCAGTTCTGATGTATGCATTAGATAATAGATGCTAGTTGATTAACAATTCTAATTTACAATTATATTACAGTCAAAGTCAAATCATTTGGATCAATTATGTTGTCAATAATTAGAAAGGAAATACTGTATGTTCTGTTCTCAGTACAGAACTAAAGAGCCAACAGCTGCAAAAGTATTTATCTGTTTCTTGAAGTAAGTACATATGCCTGAAAAGAGAAATTAGATAATTGTGAAGTTTTCTTTAAATGCGCAGATAAATGGAACATGACAGAATTTACATTTTTATATTTTTCTTTCTTTTTACTGTAGAATTTTTCCTTGTTGTTTATACTGAACTGTTCATTTAAATCAGCAATAAGTGTTAGGCTTTTTTCAAAGTAATTACAGGATCAGAGATTCAGAGATCAGATTATGTATTATGACAATGTGTTGATTTATTTTGTTGTTAATACTGAACAGCAATGTATAATTGACTTTTAACTTGAAGTTTGAGCCATGAGAATTTTCAGTATTGCTTTCCTATTCTACACATAAACTGTTCAAACATTTTAATCCTACTTAACATAGAACTAAACTTTTTAAACTTTAAAACTACTTTGTATTTTTTGATTTCAAACTAACTTTTAAATAGCTATGACCCTAATTATTAGTTTCTTCATTTATATATCTATTTTATGTAGCTTCCCCTTACCAAAGAGACTAACAAGATATAAATTCCAACAATATAAACAACAACAAAAATGATGATCAAAAAGAAATAGCAGCCAAGAATAAAACCTCAAAATTAGCCATTAGGCTCCCTGAACTATCTGACCTTTATATCTTGGCAAATAGATGCTTGTGGGAAAGCCGGGGCGGTCTTATTTCAGGTGGTATGGTATTCAGAGGACATGACCTCTGAAAAGAGCCCACCAGATGACAGGATCCAAAGCATCCCCTTCTTTACAGATCTAATAGGGTGCTAAAGTCAACTAGAGAGAGGTGATTCTTCAAGTATCTTGGCTCCATGCCATAAATGTCTTATAAGTACCTCTGGAACTGCATCTGGAAGTCTATTGAGAATCAGTGCAGATCATGGAACACCTCCATATGAAAAGTGACCAAAACATAAATGACCGATTATAGACCACGTATAGATCATGAGTAGAGTCCAGTCTAACACAAAGCTGTGCAAAAGCTAGCCCTCTTGGCACTTTGTTTGAAAAGACGTCATAAGATAAAAGGATCCTAAATTATATACTGTTTCTATCTGGGTAGTTCTACCCCACCTAGAACTAAAGATGGCATATTTATATCTAGGAAACCCTTAGAGCCCAAAGCCTCTGAGTCTTCCTAGAAGGCTGAGCAGAAGCCTATTCCTCCTCATCCAGAAACCCACAATCTTAGCAGAATAAAATTTGCAATGTATATTTGCTAAACAGAGATTGGCAACTACACAAACAGCTATGCAATAATTATGTTTATAGCTAGACCTAGATTTCTCTCATACCTTCTGTTCATTATTTTCTGTATCTCTCAAATCTTTCATTTTCCTCTAAAATAGGCTTAAAGCAAATTTATCTTTTATAATTAATGCTAAAACATCATCCTAAGTCTCATTTACTATATGCCATGATTGTTTTAGAAAATACAATGAAATTAATAAAGAAAACATAAATCCACCAATAAATAGAATACCTCACAAGCAGAAGAAAATGTCAGTTTGTCATTCAATATTAATGTCTACAAAAGTTATTGTTTGGTTGGCAATTTTTAGTTAAGAATTATTCATTATTAGATGATTCAAATTAGATATTCTAAAAATTAGATCATTCCCAAAAAAGCAATTAAACAAAGAAGCCAGTAACTAAACAAAAGTATGCATTATGTTGTATCAAAACAGATGTGTAAACAAGTTAAGTTTGATTTTGGTTTTTCATTCAAACAAAATAAACAAATAGAAGTCTATTCTTAATGGCTCTGATCATATTATAGGAAACTGATCAACTTTTAAATCACATATATTTGCTTCTGCAACTTCAGTTAATCTTATGAAATACATTAAAAAATACTGCTGTCCCTCCATCTATCCATTACAAGATGATCTTCTTATAATTTACAGAACATAGAATTTTCAGCAGCAAATCAGCTTTATATCTATGTGCTACTTTCAAAATCCAGGGAAATATATCTATTCAGGTAAATATCACCCTTGTGTCTTGATTGCCTCCATACAAAAGCTAACATATGACACAATGCTAGTGTAATAGGCCTTTATCTGAATTCATGAGAGTTATTTTGGAAAATAACTTCAGAATAATGATATTGAATTATGCTATGCAAAATTATGGATATAAATATCCAAATTTTTGAGTAACATTTTATCAATAAGATGATACTTATTGAAAATAGATATGTAAAAACACAAAATTTGGACGCTGAGAATGCAAAACATTAAAATAATTTTGATTTATATGTGGAATTGCAGCAAGACTGTAATCAGTGCAAATTTCAGGCCCACTACTTGACAATAAATAAATTGAAGTGTCGAGTCTCATTTCAGTCACCTTCAGTAGTGAACTTGAAGCCATGCAAATGTGATACTCATTGGGGACTCTGTGATTGAACTGTGAAATTAGACTAGCTTGTTCTTTATCAGAAATTTCACACCTACAGAACAAATAGGGCTTATTTGTAATGACTTAGAATTATAGAATGTTATCCATCAATATGCTTATATGATGTAGTGACACTAGAATTGTTTTGTTTAGGTAGTTATATTTAATGATAGTAATCAAGCTACACTATAATCAAGCTACACTATAAACTCTAACAAAGTTTGCATTAGATATTAGCATTATTTATACTCTGTAATGCTTAAAAAGTTTCCTGAGATGTGTCAGCACTCCCAGGTAAACCAGACAGGAAACATAACAAGATGAACTAATTCTACTTTATTGTAAGGTTATATTAACCGAATCTTGCAAGTAGACTGGGTCTTTTCTAAGTTGCTCTCTCTGTTAAGTGACTGCTCTCTCCTGCATCATTTGTCTAATTGTTCCCTGGACAGCATCTCTTCCGCTCTTTCCCCAAGAGGATTAAGAGAAGGAAAAATGAAATCATCTACTACATACATGATAATACTTTATAAATAAATCTATATAAATAAAAATGTAAATGTTCGTTTGTTCAAAATCTCCGAACGTTCTTCACCGATTGCTTTGAAATTTTGACACAACGTTGCATTTGAATACGCACTTGTTTTTATATACCTATATTATATAGATGTCACACCTGTGACAGGTAAAAACATGCTTTTTTGAAAAACAGCACCATCTGTTGGACGTAAAAGCAACACACACTTTTACCAGACTGAGCCACAGCAACGCGTGGCCGGGTACAGCTAGTATTAAATAAAAACATAAGTCACTATAACCCTAATCCTCTGGTTTATCTAGCATCTTAATGTATAATTCATTCTTGAGTTTATATTTGACACTAAATATCCCCCAATAATAACTATTCAGGCATAAAGCTTATTGATCAATACTGACATCAGGAAAAAAAGAGAAATATTTGCTTTTGCTGACTGCTGTTTTCTTAAATTCACACATTAATTAACTTCTGTCCTGTCCACCATTATACATATAAACAATGTGTAATCCAATCCATTAAAATATAGAACAAATTGCCTGTAAAATATGTACAATTCTCACCTTCCTCTATCCTTCAACCACCCTCCTTCAAACAGTCTTTGTTCTCCTTGTTTTAGTAATACTGTACTCTTCTCAGGTCTTGCTGTCTTGCATGGAATAATGTTTTTTCTGGTTTATAGAGAAATTATAGAACTTCATTATTTTTTGCCTCTAATTATTTTAGAGACATTTTCCTTCTATTCTACCTTTTCATCATTACCAAGATCTCGATTTCATTCTTTGTAAATGTAGAATGTAGATTAAATAGAAGCTAACATAGGATAGCATCTAAATGTATGGCAGCAGTACATCTAGGAATCAGTATAAACACTTACATTCCTGTAATGTAATTTATTCTACATCTCTAGAATTCTCAAGATATTATGTGTTTACAGCTGGGATAGTAATATACAGTACATTAATTTAAGGTTAGCATTTCATGTAACTTAAGTATTAGTATATTGTGTGCCCTTTCCAGAAGAGCTTGCTTTATTTTGCAGTATCATATAGAGAGAACATGCACATTTTAATTCTTCCCAAGTTTTGTACCATTTGGTGCATGTACTATTTGTACTGTTTTCCACTTTTTTCATTTGTATCAATTAGTTGTTTTATAAACATCCTTTCTAGCTGACTTTGCATTTATCTGTGGTTACCATGTATTAACTTAAGTTTCTTAACTGCTTTCAACATTGCTAATTTATAATCTCATGGTTTATCTCTGGCAAAAAATTCATCAATCTTTATTTTCTGCCTACTTTACATTCTATTTTGTCCTGCCAAAACTGGTTTTTGTTTACCTCTTTCTGCAGGAAACTTTCTCCAGAAAAATAAATATATAAAAGCCTGCCTTCCTGTTTTAGTTAGGCTGATCTTTATGGATTTTGAAGCTAAACAAGGCCAGGTCTTGTTAATATTTTGATGAGATACTTCCAGGCTATAGACTAAATAGTGAAATCAAATGAGGCAATTTTTCTATTGCTGTCAAGAAGTCTACATGGGCTATCCCTGATTTAAGTAAACTTGATTTAAAGAATATTTTGTTTTTTCAACTTAATTTTGAGTTATTTAGAACAACTAAAATTTTAATTGAAAGGTTGAGAACGATGGGGAATGTTCAAAATGACAAGCTTTGTCTTAATAGTCAACATAACATGTTCTATAAAAATTGAGTAAGATATATTGAAATGGAGTCACTTGCAGTAGAATGTTCTGTGTTTCAGTTGAAGATGGGTCAATTTAAAACACAATGGTGAGACTTCTGGTCCTGTGCGGTAGCGATTGGTCGTGGGCTTGCGGACCACCTCACCCCCCCACGGCCAACTTTCGTCCTGTCTGGAGACCTAATGGGTCCAAGCCGCTCCAGAGAGGCGACGAAGAAAGAAGGGTGCCCCAGCAACTCTGGAATGATGGCAGTTGTTCCATTCGTCTTTGGAAAAGCCTTCTAACCCAACAGAAGAAAGGCTGTATTTCATCGATCAGCCCAAGCTACTTGCAACCGGAGTCCAAAAGAACTAACCAGCACTACAGTAAACAGCATGCTTGAAACTGGGTGAGGAATCTGATTTTTCCGTTTCTATTCTACACTTAATTTCCTGGAAAAGATCCCCAAGAAGCAAAATACCTTCGAAAGTGAAGGAGGGTGATTTCTGCCCCATCCTTGTACTAACCGAAGCAGCAAATTAAAATTTCTATGGAGAATCAAAATATATGGCAGTGAAATAAATTTATAAACTTGAAAGCTAAAATTTAACTTTGGACAAGTTTAAGATTGCTGAATGGTTAAGATTCTCATTTTAAAGACCATTGTTCATATTGAAAACTAAATAGATTCTGACACCTAGTGGTGGATGAATATTATGACAGCTATGATTTCTATATAGAACTTGCCAAAACCTGGGAAAAGCTAATCTGTGTTTGTGACCTTCAAAGAATTAATAATAAAGAACAGCTGTGACAAAAAAAGACAACCTGGGCTGCAAACAAATAGAGAATTATAAACTTTAGGGGGAAAAAACTTTTTTGAACTCTTTGGATTACAAATATCTATTTAATCGGAACTCTAAAGCTATTTGCAGATAAGAAGGAAAACCCCAGCTTTTGGCCATCATGTATCAGAGACATGTAGACAGAACACACCAAGAAAACATAAATACTTCTCAGGAGGAGATATATAGTATACTGCAATTAATTCAAATAACACTGAGTTCAAATCACAAAGAAATCCAGAATAACTTTGAAAATACAAATCAATCTATCTCTAAGTTAACTTTACAACAACAAAAAACTTCCAGGAAACAACAACAGAGAAAGAGCAGACAAAACAAATAAGTGGACATAAAATTGAAAATAGAGACTCAAAGACGGACAAAGGAAGAAAAGATGATTTAATCCTAGTGGGGAAAAAATTACAAGAAATGGAAAAAACAATTCATCCCTTAAGACTACAAAATAAATCTGAGGACAAAAAAACAGATTGGAAAAAATGGAATGTAGACATGTTGAAAACATCAGAGAGAAAGGAAGTGATAAGAGAAGCAAAGAAGGAGAAAGAGAAAAAGATTTTCAAGAAACATGGAAAGGCAAAAGCCTCACATAAAGACACTTTATTTGATTTACTTCTTATACCTACAGAAACAGTCATGAATATATGGAAAAACTTTTTGATTCAGCAAAACACATTGATTAAGAAAGACACTGGTCAAAGGAAAAAGATTAAAGTGAAAATTAAGAAAATAGACGATGGGATCTATCAGAGAAAATATTTAAAAAAGAAACATTTGTTTGAATATGGTTAAAGAAATAGAAAAGATTCTGAATACATATGTCATTCTAAGAGAGATGAATTCCTTAAATAATACTATATGCTTCCCCCCCCTTTTTTATTTTATTTCTTGATATAAGTAATATAATACTGCTGAAATGGTCTAGATGAAGGAAATGTTTTAGATAATTAAATGTGTCTGAATTTAGGGAAATTATAATGTATAAAAAAGAAAAAAAATGTTTTGAATAAGAGTTAAAGGATTAGACTAGGTAATCATGGTTAAAAAGAATAAGAAATTTTGGGAATGAATATATATTAGCATAGGAGGAATATATATTTTAAGTAGTATTTTACTTTTTATGTTTCTTTACTCTTGCTCTCTTTTCCTTTTCTTTACTGTTTTTACCTATTCTTTAAGAAATGTAAAAGTGTTGAGATGGTTTATATGGGAAAAATGGATTTAAATCTTTAAATGTAATTAACTGTTGAAAATCTTAACTAGCAAGAATACATTGAACTTTATGGGAGAAACAAATCTAAATAAGGACTGTAACAGGATATAAGATGAGGCAACCAGAATGATCAGGTAGAAAAGAAATATTGTATTGATGTGATCATTATTTTTAGGAATATTGGGAAAAAATCATATATGGAACTGTTATTTATCAAAATAATAAGAACTGTATTATTTCAAGGTTTGCAAAGAAGACATTTTGGGGAAAAGGAGAAATCAAGTAAATGTACTATGTGGATTATGGATTATATAAACCAATTGTTAATGATTTTTCTTTACAAATGCAAACACACTGTTTACCAACTATTAAGTGATTTATGTTTTAAAAAAATCAATAAAATATATGGGGGGAAAAACCCACAATGGTACTTACAGAGAAGTTCCTTGATCTTTGATTTTATTCTGAGCCCACAAGGATGGGTCTAAGGGCAGTTCATGCCAATTGCTGCTGATAAGGCAGCTTGTAGAAACAATTGATAGTGATAAATTTGTTTTTAATTTTTTTAATTACATGCAGTTTCATCTAGATATATTTTTTAATTAACAGGGAACTAATATAAGAAACTGTGGGAAAACCACTCTGCTCTACCATTTGAAAAATCTGTGAATTCAGATCAAGCTTATTCTTTCTTCAATAGATGCCTTTCTGTTTCTTTAAATAAGATCTGAGGTGTTGAATCAATACATTATCTAATCTTTTAAACATTCAATTAGCACCTCTTCCAGCTTGAAAATGAATAAATCTAGACTTGAAGATAAACATGGTAGGTTTAATTTCTTCCTTTCCCATGAGGTTTTCTTGGTGGTTTTTTTTTTAAATGAAGAAGCAGGAGAGGGTTTTGGCAGACTGCCTGCCAGCCTCAAAACAAACAAAAGCAAATTAATTTTATTCACATTCATATAGTGGTATAAATATTGGCTCCAAAAGAAAAAGAAGGTATAATGCTTTTTACCATGTAAAAACCAATCTAACAGAACAGAAGAGCATGTACAGAGTACACATGTATCTCACCTCAACAAATTCACAGTAGTGAAACTATGATCTTCACAGTATGGTTCTTTCCTCACAATCTAATATCTATACGCTATAATATTTCAACTAGATGTATCATTTTCCCCCAAGTATTAAGTGTCTCTTTAGTTCATGGCTACCATCATCATCCTGTGAAATTTTGAGAGAAATAAGGACATAATATTGTTCCCTCTTCTTTTACTTTCATTGAGAGATTTGTTAGATCTGTTGTATTTCCAGACATAAAACAGGCACCTTCAGCATATCAACGTATCTTCAGCATATTTGAAGTTGCTGATTTTTCAGTTTCAAATCTACTACCTCTAGTCCAGCATTTCACATGATGTATAATGCATACAGTTAAATAAGGCAAAATCTTTTTCTTTTTTGTAATATCCACTGGATGTTAGTAATGAGATTTATCTTGAACCTAATTTGAACATTTAATTCTTATCCATGTATTATTGATATCTGGATTGCAAAATGTTACAATACACAAAACAAGCATATTTTCGCAAGGCAACTGGACTTTTCCTTTGAAGACATTTCACTTCTTATCTAAAAAGCTTCTTCAGCTCTGACTGAAGTGGGGAATGGAAGAATTTATATTCATTGCAGACAGCTGGTCATTTGTATTCTTTTAGAGGGTCACTGAGGCTACTTGGAGGTTTACCTGTGTCATCAGGGTCATCTGAGTAGTGCAAATGGGTGTGAAGCCTTCTTGGAACTGTTAAAGGACTGTGTTGTACACTGAGGTAGATAACGTCATATCCCTCACCCTCTGTTGAGAGAAGGTTAGTCAATTTCGACATAGATAGCCTCTTTGACCCCTCTTTCAAACCAGGGGTCCTCTCTGTCCACAATGTGGACTTTGCTGTCTTCAAAAGAGCGGCCTTTGTCTTTTAAATACAGATGGACTGCTGACTCTTGTCCTGATGGATTTGTTCTCTTATGTTTTATCATGCATTTATGAAGTGGTTGTTTTGTTTCCCCAATGTATAATGCACATCTGTACGGCATATACCACATTACTCAGTTTGTGTCTGGGTGTTTTATCCTTGGGGTGGACAAGCTTTTGCCTTAGTGTATTCTTGGGTTTGAAGTGTGCACATATGCTGTATTGGCTGAAGTTCATCCTGAGCTTTTCCAATATTCCTATAATATTCCTGCAATTGGAAAAGCTCAGGAGGATCTTCAACCAACACAACACATGTGCACACTTCAAACCCAAGAATACACTAAGGCAAAAGCTTGTCCACCCCAAGGATAAAACACCCAGATACAAACTGAGAACGTAATATATGCAGTACAATGCAGTGAGCCATGTGCAGATCTGTACATTGGAGAAACAAAACAACCACTTCATTAACTACATACTGATGATACTGAACCCCAAACTGATGGATTATCTGAGCAGCAGATTCATGTAGATATTGAAGAGGATGGAAGAAAGTATAATAATAATAATAATAATAATAATGATGATGATGATGATGATGATGATGATGATGATGATGATGATGATGATGATGATGTTGGAAGGGACCTTGGAGGTCATCTAGTCCAACCCCCTGCTCAGGCAGGAAACCCTATACCATTTCAGACATGGTATGATATATCCAACAAATGAGGGTTGTAGGGGATGATCTCCAATTGAACAACATTGAATAGAACTGGCCCCAAAGAAAGGAGGGGAACCACAGAAAAATGGTGTTCTCAATGCCCAACCTAGAATTGGCTCAGAAGGATACCATGGTTGACAATAAAGAAAGCTGGTGAGAGATCAAGGAGCACAAGGGTCGATGCACCATAACCATCCTAGTTCTGCCACATGTCATTAACAAGTGTAACCAAGCTGTTTCAGTAATAAGTATAAAACCTGACTAAAATACAGCTACCCCCATTCTAGGAAGTGAACGGCCCACCAGATTGCTCAGGAAAAATCCCAAGCCTTTTCAATAACTCCACTGGGTTCATCAATCTCCTGAGGCAGGCCAATCAAACAGGCTTCATCTCCCTGCAAGGAGAAATGACAATAGTCAGCTGAAAAATAACCAGGGAATGATCTGTCCATGGCGATGGACAGATATTTATGTCCTCTATGGCCAGATCACCCCGAGACAAAAAAAAAGATGCAACGTTTGGCTTCCAGTATGTATTCCTCCTCTGCATAAAATCTTTGATGCAAATTCCATTAACTTCAATATTGTTATAAAAATTGTAAATTTTAATGTGATAGGGGAAATAATTAATTAAAGGAAATTAATTACATTTAATTTTAATTATATCTAAATGTAAACCAAATCAAAAATATTTTTTTATCTGTCCTAAATACTGCTTTTTTAAAGTCTAGATGTTAATTGTTTATTACCACCTTCCAAGTTTTCTAGCTTCCTGGAGCTAATTTGCTATGGTAAAACTTGACAAAGAGTCTTGCAGCACTTGCATGGTAATTCATGAAATATCATTCTAAGCAGACTGTGTGAATAAATAAAAACATTTTAATAATAGTTGTTTAAATTCATAGCATTGAATAAATATATGTTTCTGCCAAGTGTGGCATTTTACAGAACTTAGATCTGCTATTATGATAGAATTGGTATGATTCAACTGCCCATGTTTGTAAGCTCCATTAATGTTAAATAAAGGAATGTGATTATTTAATGTTAATTTCTTTTCCTGCTGTGCAAGAATGGGTGTTGAGTATAATCTGCATGGTTAGTCTGATTTAATAAAGAGAATAATAGCTTGTAAATTGAATTGCCTTGCATTAAAGTGCAGTTACAGCTAATATAGCTATAAAGGTGCATTGTCTTAATTCACTTATCATTGATAGCTGTAAGAAAACCAAAGGACTGCAGAGTTTAAATATAACAAATATTCTGTCTATTTAAACTGGAATAGATGAGCATTTTTTAAAAAAAATTGTAATCTCCAAGACATATACAGTATAACAGAGTACATTCTAATGGTTTTAGAGTTGGAATTTATAGGAAAATCAGTAATTATATTTTTTAAAAAATGTTTTGTAAATCTAACTGTTCTACTAACTGAAAGTAGCATCAAAAAGTACAACTCTCTAACTTTGTTCTTGCACAGTGCCCTGCTAGTCATTTCCCCATTAATGATTTATAGTTTCTAGACTCATTCACCTAGTAAGTTTACAACTTAAGTTATGGTTGGGTGCAGCCATGAAGACATTATTGGTAAAATGGTATTTTTCATGAGATAGTAGCATTTTCAAAGTATTGAGAAAAGGAAAGGTGTTATAAAGGAAAATGGTCTGTTGATTATTGCAGCTTTGTGATGCTTGGAAGTGATAGATTTTGAAGGTATATTTTATTTTGAAAGGATATTTTATGTTTCTCCAGATTTTAGATAATCAAAAAACAGATCTGCGAACAACTAGAAGCAAACAAAGTTATCATTAGTAGCCAGCACGGATTTGTTAAAAACAGATCATGCCAAACCAATCTTATTTCATTCTTTGATAAATTGACTAAATTAGTAGACCAGCAAAATGCCGTTGACGTAGTATACTTTGGTTTCAATAAGGCTTTTGACAAAGCAGACTACAACCTACTTCTTGGTAAGCTATAAAGAGGCGGAATAGACAACATCACCACCAGATGGATTTGTAGCTGGCTGACAATCCATACTCAATGAGTAGTCCTCAATAGTACTACATCCACATGGAGAGAAGTAAGCAGTGGGGTACCACAAGGCATCGTCTTAGGCCCAGTACTCTTCAATATCTTCATAAATGACTTAGATGAGGGAATAGAAGGGGAACTCATCAAATTTGCAGATGACACTAAACTGGCAGGAATAGCCAACATCCCAGAAGATAAGCTCAGGATCCAAATAGATCTTGACAAACTTGAACAATGGGCCCTATCCAACAAAATAAACTTTAATGTGGAGAAAAGCAAAGTTTTATATTTAGGCAGGAAAAATCAAAGGTATAAGTACAGATTAGGCGAGACCAAGCTCAAAAACAGTAACTGTGAGAGGGACCTTGTAGTCCTAGTGGATGATCACTTGAATATGAGCTAGCAGTGTGCAACAGCAGCCAAAAAAGCTAACACAATCCTGGGTAGTACTGTGTTTTCTCGAAAGTAAGCCCTACTCAGAAAATAAGTCCTAGCTTGATTTTTGGGGATGGGCTTAATATAAGTCCTACCCCAAAACTAAGCCCTAGTTTTGAGGTGAGGTGCATGCCTAAAAATCAAGCTAGGGTGGAGGTGTGGAGCTGCCCAATGTGCCCTGCACCAACTTACCTGGCAGCCAGGCCTCTCCTTACCAGTCCCCTTCTCCGGTGTCCACAGGCCTGCATTTTACAGTCAGGCCTTTCCGGAAGACCACTGTAGCCAAGAACGGAGCTATGGATTCAATCCATTGAATCTATTGCTTGATTATCAGCTGCAGAGGCCTTCCAGAAAGGTCTGATTGCGAAATGTAAGCCTGAGCTCCATTCTGAGCTGCAGAATGAAACTGCTCCTTTGGCTGCAGAAGTGAGCTGGCTGGGCAAGGCTGTCAGTGCCGGAGGTAAGTGGAAAAGACACCCCCCGAAAATAAAACCTGGTGCCTCTTTTGGAGGCAAAAAAAAAAAAGACTCAGTTTTATTTTCAGGCAAACACAGTATAAACAGAGGCATAGAATCAAGATCACACAAAGTACTAGTAGTGCTTTATAAAACCCTAGTAAGACCAGGGCTTTTTTTTCTCATAGAACGCCCAGAACAGAGTTCTGGCATCTTTTTTGGATGGAACCTTGTAGGGTAGGCAAGGCGGGTTGTATGACGTGTGTGAGTTCTGGCACCTTTTTTTTTTTTTTTTTTTTTTAGAAAAAAAGCACTAAGTAAGACCATACCTGGAATACTGCAACCAATTTTGGTCACCATACTACAAAAAAGATGTTGAGACTTTGGAAAAAATTCAGAGAAGAATAACTAAGATGATCAAAGGCCTGGAGACTAAAACATACTTTAAGTTCTCCTGCTTGAGCAGGGGGCTGAACTAGAAGACCTCCAAGGTCCCTTCCAGCTTTATTCAATTCTATTTCCAGTTATATTACATGAAATGACAAAAGTAAAAGTCGAATGATTCTCATGATTTAAAAATTGAATTTCTGTATATGCAGCTTAAAATGCCCTTATGATGCTACTTAAGTTGCTGCCCTTAATATCTTATGAATTAAGTCATTCTGGTATAATGGTTTCACATTAGAAAATGGGAGACCATGAATTCTAGTTCTGCTTGTGGCACTAAGCCAAATGGGTGACCTTGGACCAGACAACCTTGGGAAGGAGGCAATGGCAAACCAATGGGAAAAATATTGCCAAGGAAATTGCAGGCACTTCTTTATGCAGAGTCTGAAAACTGAACATGATTTAACAGAAGGAGGAAAAAAGGGAAGTAATTTCATCCTGGAAATTCTTGCAACCTTACTGCTATAAATCTTCTTAAGATGATGCTTTGATTTATGCCTAGGAAAAGGATTGTTTTCTACTATAAGTAGAAATCATTGATAGATATATTTTGAGTAAAAATATTTAACCATGCCTGTATTTATAAAATGCTTTAACCTGCCAAGAAAGTTGCCAGCTTCAAACTAACTTGTATGTTTTGGCAAGGCATGTTCTTGACAATAACTTACTGACTTTATGGTTATTACTATGCTATTCTATACTCTGATCTGGAATTTTCCAAGATACTAATAGATTAGTTCTGTAATTATCTGGAATCTTCTTTTTTATTTCTTAATATAGGAACATCTATTTTTCTGGAATCATTTGATAATTCATTTATCTTATCAATGTCCCTTCAGTACTTGAAAATGCAATTGATTTTATTCCAAATATATAAATTTCTAAGTATTACAAGACTGTTTTTGGTCAGTTTCAAGAATCAGTTCTGTTCTTCACAAATACCCAGTGGAATATATTTCCCCTTATTATAATGGTCAGAATAGGAACCAAGTAGCTCTGATTTTTCTTTGTTACCTCTTTGCAGTCTTCACTGAGCAGCTGATGAGCTGTTAGAATACATTAGCAGCCATAGCTTTTCCTCAGCTTTAGCTTTCCTTGATAGCCTATCTGCATTTCCAAATTATCTACACATGCTCTTCTTCGCTAACCCTCTTTCTATTTCCTACACATTTCAGTAATTGGTTCTTAAAATTTTATTAAGTGTTCTTTGCTTTAAGATATTTATCACTGTCTTTTTTCAATGATATAAGGTTCCAAGAAGGAAAATATATGGCTCATACAAGCAAATTTAAGTCACTTATTGCAGAGAAAATTTGAATTTAGAAAGATATATATTTCTATACCTGTAGAATATTACTTTCAATAATATTTTACTCACAACAAAATTGAAAAAATAATACTAAAATGTTAAATACAAGAAATTTGCTTTAAAAAATATTGTGGATGTACAAAAATGTATAAAAATGCCCCCCCCACAAGATGATGCTATGCAAACTCAGTCATCCCTACATCTTAACATACATGGAATTTTTTAGCATATCCTTTCCTTCAGTCTCTGTATGTCTACTTATCTTGTGGGAATCTGTCACCTTTTAATTTTTAGTGGGAATTAATTCTGTATTTTTTTTTTAAATATTCAAATATGTATTTAAATTCATTTGACATATTTAAAGTGCTGTGAATACATCAGGAAGATGCAGTTTTATGACTTTAACTTTGTTTAGAATATAAAGGCCAGGTCATTTCTTGTAAGAAAAGAATTTGCAGAAACTGGAACATTATTTTTATGAAATATATCAAATTTATAAAAGTAAGTAAAACTACTGCTGCTTTCCTCATTCAGTTAATGTTGCTTTTCTAAATGAGTAGCATCCTGACACTGATTAACAATGTCACATGGTTTTATAGACAGTAAGCTAATTAGTGAATACTGTGACTTAATAGCTCCTTACTGCTATTTCATTCCAACACAGATTACTTTTTAGTAATAGAAATTCTTACATAGTTGTCATGGAATAAAGTATGGAGCTCTAATGGACTACTGCACATTTCTGAAATGAAAAGGAAGAGAGGCAAGGCAAATAAAGTTGTGTGCTTTTAAGTAATAAAATAAAGAGTGATGCAGAAAAACCACTAGGTACAGGAAAAGGTAATAAGAATCTATTTTTAATAAGAATTTATTTTTCTATTGAAATGGGTATCTGAAAATACTGCATCATAAATAGGATTGTTTCTTTACCTTTAATTTGAATTTTGACATATAAAATACAGCAATTCCAGTACATGAGATATAAGTCTTTACAGATGGAATAATATTATTTATTTCCATATTATAAATTTTATTTCTATTTATTTATTAAATTTGTCGCTCATCTTTCCAACATTTTATCAGGAAAGAATGATTTCAATAGGAAAATTAGAATAAATTGTATTGTTATAGAAAGGGAATGTCCAACTGTTACTTAGAAACTTACAAATATGGAAGGCAATTTCTTTATCCTTCTAATGAAATCATTTTTAAAGTTATTAGTTTATTATGCTGTTATTAGTTTATCATTTCTGTGTGACTAATTTATATAATAAATTAGAACTTATGAGACAGTAAGGATAAATAAAATAAGGATGCTGTGATTATCATGGTCTATGAATCAGATACCTATTTTATATTTCTTAAACTGTCTAGAAAATTAAAACCAAGAATAAATTATAATTTGCAATTCTAGCATATTAGAAAATTATTTAGTACCATATCAGCAAATTCTTGAATATCAGCATGTAGTAAGGGACTAGGCAAACAATATACACCAGCTGCATATTCACTGTAAGTTAGATCTTCCATAACTTAATGGTGAAATATTCAATACCAATAACTGCTGCCTGAAATTCTAAAGAACCAATAGCATGAATAATATTGGCTAGAATAACCAGTGGTTACATTCAGTTAAAATAGTTTGCTGAGGCTACGAGTCTGGCTTTAAAAGTATTACTTCAAAAATAGAACAATTTTCAATAACTTCCAAAATAGTCTATATAAATATTATTTCTCCTATCATACAGCGTTATGATGAATCATGTTGGATTGATTATCTGAGTAGACCAGCACATAGGTTTTTATTGCAGCTCCTTTAGATTACTAAAAAGATATAATATTGTAGATAGATTCTCCTTATATAAAAGTAATATATTTCATAGAATTAACCAAGCAGATACTTATCCATCCACAATAACAATTGCAACTGACTTGAGATTCATTTTGCTACAGAGGATTGTACAGTGAATAGCAATAGCACTTAGACTTATAGACTGCTTCACAGTGCTTTACAACTTTCTCTCATTGGTTCACAGAGTCAACATATTGCTCCTAACAATCTGGGTCCTCATTTTACCAGTCTCGGAAGGAAGGAAAGCTAAGTCAACCTTGAGCCAGTCAGGATTGAACTGCTGGCAGTTGGCAGAGATAGCCTGCAATACTGTATTCTAACCACTGTGCCACCATTGCTCTTAGTTATGTACCATGACCAGTTATGTACCATCAAGTTATTTCCAATTCCTAACAACCATATAATTTTCTCCATGATGATCTATCCTAACCTGGTCTTTCGGTGTTTTAATAATGCACTCATTGCAAATGAAAGTAAATATACCTGTCCCAAGACAATGTTGCAGGAGCCAATCTGAGTCTGTCACTAGGACCAAAGGTTTATTCTTCCAAGCTTTTGGGCTTGTGCTTAAGTCCATCCTCATGGAACTCCTCTCTCTCCAGAATATGTGCTCTGAGCTGTTTTACACATAGTATTTATATAGTTCCTGGTTGTGTGTAGCTTTTAGTTGTTAATTAGGGTGTTGATGGCTGACTATTATGTTATGTGTTTACTCATTACAATTGGAACCATCCATCTTGCTGTATTAGACCATTTTCCAGAGAACTAGGTGTTTGTATCTGAAATACAATAATTGAATTTGGTCATTTGTCCTTGATTGAGAACTTGTAGTTGCTTTGTTTAATACAAATTCAATATATAGGTTGAATAAATAATGGGAAAGTATTGTCACACTCCTATGCCAATCTAGACCCTGTCTGTTACCTATGTTCTGTCAGTATTGTGGCTTCTTGAACTGTACATAACTTTTCAAAAAAACAATGAGATGGATTTTCAGTTTTTCTGAACATACTACATCAGCATGATGAGGATACGCAGCAGAATCAGCATCATAATACTGCATCAATCCGATAGGACCCTTCTGCTGCAAATGGGCCCTTTGACATAACAGGAACTTTTTTGCCTCCAATTCAATAATATTTGGCAAACATTTATTTCTGTAAATTACCAAGAAATCTTTATCAAGTATCTTTATTTGATGGGAGACAGAGAATACTTTGGTGCATACAGGTTCACAATCAAATCACAATTCAACGTAGACAGTCTTTTTTAATAAACGAGCATGCAAAGGCCATATTTATGCAAGATATTTTCCTTCATCTAACTTCATATATAATTTTCTCAATAATATATGGAATTTTTAGCTAATTTTGTATTGATCTCAGGATTGACATTCAAGAAAAGTGTCATAATTTAGGGACTCTCAATAAAATAAAGTTTAATTTAAAATTTAGTTTGATTAAAACTATTAAATAATAGTTTATTTTATCATATGATTATCTTAATTTTATAAATTCTAGATTAAAGATTGCTGCACATACTATGTTCAATCCAGTAGAATGTATTTATTTATTTTTATTTATTACATTTATATGCAGTCCATCTGACTGTCACATGATTCTGATGTCTACAGGCATGTGCTACATACCTTCATCAAATAAATTTATACAATATAAAGTTAATTCATATTCTTATTATTCCAGAGAATGCATATTGTAATGTAAAGTGAGCTTTCTTTCTTATTAGGCACCAATGCCTTTACTACTTGAGATCAGTGACAATTCTGAGTAAATCTTCATAGAATCTACGTGCTCAGATATAACAATTCTAATATTGCTATTCTAGTCCAGAAGTACTAGAAGAGTGAAGTCAAATAAACCAGAAAATAGCAAATAGTAACCAACAGCAATCAAGTTTCTAGACTATTGTTTATTATCCTGAGTTCAGGGATAATAAATTCTGAATATAGTTCAGAGCTACTATATTCTATGTAGACAATTACAATCAGTATGGGTTTATGATTCAGTGTATTTTATTTATTCAGAAATGGTTCTGAATTAAATACATGCTTGACATTCTCTTGTTATAAAACAGAAATTCATTACTGTGCCCAGCTTTGTTAAAGTAGTGCATTAAAAATACATATAAATTCTTTTGTGAAATGCATAATATCTGTGATATGATTCCTATTATTTAGTCCCAGATTTAAATGTATTAATTGTTCTAACTACTTATTATGTTAATTTAACTTTACATTACACTGATTGCACTGGCACTTTTAAATTCTAATTAGTATCTCTTAGTATTTCTTAAACAAACAAACAAAACATATATGTTGTAGTTTTGCAAAGGAAAAAGAAGTGTGTCCTACATTTAGAAAATGTGTCAAAATTAGGAACAGTCTTTTTACTAAATTATATTTAAAGCACACATGGTTAATTGACATTAATATATCTATGTATGTGCATGTGTGTGTCCAAGAAAGAAAAAGAGAAGCTGACAAGTCAGCAATTCCTTAGTGTGCTAGAGAAGCATATGTAAAGGAGTTCTTAGTGTCACTCATTAAAGAAATCTATGGTATGATTGACACATACATCAAGAGGGGTTTTTTTGTCTGTTTATTCTTTGATTTTTAAGGAAATATTTTTGTACATTTTAGGATGGAGAAATACCTAGAAGCCACACTGGAATAATCCTTCTATTGTTGGTATTTTTATTCGAGTGGAAGAGATCCGCCTTGTGTGCAAATAACCAGCCTTTGCTGTTTGATATGCACAGAAATTCAATCAGAAGCTTAATTACATCTTAACATGACTTTCAAACAGCTGGCTAATTCCCTTGTTTCTGATTAAAGAGATTACAAAAATAAAATTTAACATTGCATTTACATATTGCTCTAAAACAAAACATTTACTTGTAAGCTTTAGTCATTTAGAATATTCATCTCTATATTCAGCCCAAGATGTGAAGCCTGACAAAGGGATCAAAGCTTGACTTTCCAACTAATAAGATGGGGTGTTTGATTGAAACTGTTCTTTTATAGGTCTCTGCAATATTGAACAATCTTGAACTTTTTTTTAGATTATAAGTTTAAGGACTGGATATTTTACTTACAGTAACACCTAGTACTTGTATAATTATGGCAATCAGTGTGGCTTTCTGTTGAAATTGAATTATTGATTAATGTAATTTAATTACCTTATGAATTTACATACTAACATAATCTAAAAATATATATTTAATTTATTAAGGCTAAACCATTCATATTGGAAACATTCTGGAATAGCGCATGCATTTTAAAATATACTTTTTGATCTCCTATTTTATGTTGTAATATATAAAATTCTGCATAAGAAGTCTACGTATAAAGATTGCGGTAACATACCACATTCATTTTTGAATAGCCTATATTTCCATAAAATTAAAATGCTACTCATGCTCCCATTTTAAATAACAATAAGCCCAGTCCAACCAAGGATATTTATATTAGTTGCCAGGCTATTGCATTTATCATTACTTGTACTATTTCTCTTATTATTTCATACAGATACAGTAGCCATCAATTAGACAAAACAATTGTGTACACACACACACACACACACACACATATATATATTAGCAATAGTACAGATGTAATTGAAAAAACACTATTTCATTAGATTCTGCTCTCTCTGTTAAATGAATGAAATGAAAGATGCATAAAACCTTGTGCATTACCCTGCACATATGAAGTAACTTAATACAGGTAGTCTTTGCCTTACAGCCATTTATTTAGTGACCATTCAAAATTACAACAGAACTGAAAAAAGTGAGTTATGATCAGTCCTCAAATTTATGACTATAATATGATCCTGATAACTAGCACCAAGTCATAAACAAGCTGCTGCATTTTGTACCAATTGCAAATTCTAAGTTGTCTTCAAAGGCAGTTTTATATAGAGTAGATGATAGATGGCAATAGTCCAGCTGAATAGCAAATAAGATCACTACTTACAACATAGTATAATAGTATAATATCATAGTATAATATCAAGATCACAATGTTCCACTCTGTGTTGGTCACAGAGTAACGTTGGTTACTCTGTCCAGCCACAATAGTACACAGTTCCTCCTCCCTTCTGGCTAAATGATATCGTCCACTAAAGCCTGAGTGAAATCACTGGAAAACACTGCTCCCAACTCATTCTGGCACTGCAGAACGGTGGCCTGTTAAGTGATATTGAAGGCAAGCAAAAGGGCACGTTCCCCCATCCAGCTTACCCATTGGTGCAACCAATGTTATTTCTGTCCTGCACCCAGGCCTTAGTTCTCAATGAAAGAGTCCCAATAATCTGCTCTGTCTAGAATACTCTCTGTTTGATTACCTCTCACTTTTTTTTAACATATTTTCCTAAGATTGAGACTGGATGATGGTTCTCTAATATACCTAAATACAGGAAAAAGCAAATCACATTTCTATTCAAGGCTACAGATTATCCATCTGCAGTGGCAACTGGCACTTCTGGATTCAGTCTATTGTGCAATGTTCCAGCCCCACAAAGGAGGGGCATGAGTGCATATGGCAGAATTCATCATAAGCAGCATTTCATCCACTTGTTGGAGTCAAATGGAAAGAAATTCTAGTTAACATGGAAAGAGTCAACCTTGCCACTTCATCAGACCTTTGCTGAATCTAAGCAATTCTGCAATTAGTGAGCAAAATGGTAAGAGGAAATCTATTTGCTTGTTCCACCCCAAAAGGCTTCTAAGGAACAAACCAATTATATAATAAGGGAAGAGAAATATTGTTGTGCCTGCATTATCACCCATGTTCAGTCAGGTTTATTTTTAATCTCCTTCCACAGATGCTACAAAGTTTGCTTCTGATGGTCCATTTCCTGAAACTGTACAGTGAAACAACAAGCCAGTTGGAATAAATAAACAATTGGGAGCAATCACATGGAGATCCCAGATGAACTCCTGTTTCTAGTAGTTAATCAGACTATCAACAGAAGTGATCTCAGATTTTTTGGGTATTCCCCACATGCCTTCTGGAATTCTGGATCCAATGGCTGCCTGGGAAGGACGATTCCAATGGTCTGTTTACTCCATAGAAGTCCTGGGTGGGAAATGATCTGATTATCCCAAAAGGCCGGATGTAATACCTTTCATATCCAGCATAAATATTCTATGGTTAAACAGGCAGGAATAGAGCAAATCCTGTTTAACCATAGAATATTTATGCTTCCATACTATGGAAGCCATGAACTCCTGAGTCTTTCCTTCCCCTAAGCATGGAATTGAAGTCTCCCAGCACTATGAAACAAGGATACTCCAATCCCAGCACAATTCTGATAGCTGGTGAAGGAACCTGGACACAAACCCTAATCGGTAGCCAGCAGCCAGTACATCAACAGGATTCTTACCAAACTCCAAGTATGTAGCCATGCTTGACACTAATGTTTAATCACAGTGTCAGCAGCAGAGAAGTTGGTCATAAATATTATGTCTTTATATATCAACTCCATCTCTCATCTCTAGCCTTGATAGTTAAGTTGCTGAAGGACCTCTAGAAAAACTCTGGGCTATCTCCCAATTTACAAAGCAACTTACAAATATTCTCTTTCATCAAGTAAGTCACATGCTGAGAACAGTCCCTATCAATTTTAGTATAAAATCACAAGCATTCTAGGGAACACCATAACATTCCATGGATTGTGCCAACAGTTTTCCAAAATTAAATCTTCCAAACTAAAAAATGCTTTGTGATGCTCTAGATCAGGGGTCAAACTGCCAGCCCACAAGCTGGACACGTGATCCGGAAGCTGCGCCCACCCCATTGCCGTCAATGGCAAAACCGTCCTGATACGTTGTGCAGCGTCACGTGACATCGCGAGTTTGACATGTCTGCTCTAGATTGTCAATTTCCCTTAACTGCTTATCTTACAGAATAAGAAAAAATAAATACATTTGTTCAATTTATAAATGTTTGGTCCATTGATAAGTATGAAGCCATTTCTTATAGATCATAAATCAATCTGTATTTAGGGAACTACCAGGGGAACTTCCTTTTTACATATCAGAAATAAGAGTGTATTACTGGGGTTTGATGCAAGTTCCTAAATATCTTGTGATATGAAGATTGAATAACTTGACATATTCCTTGTTCAGCTTCTGAATATTGTTTTACACAGTGCATATGGTGCCAGGTTTTAGACATACTTCAGTTTTACTTGCCAAATCAGATGGCAATTCTAGTTATTTTGCATTTGTTTAAAACAATATTGAATTATATCCTCAGGATTTCTAAGAATAGAAGAATTAGTTAGCTCCAATATCAGTTAAAAATGGATAGGCTTGTCATTTAAAGATATGATGCATTTTCTTGAATTATTTGGGTTGCTAGCATTGTACCATGCTCCCAGAATACCCCTATACTATTTCCAGAAAATGTTCACCCTATAGTTAAGACACTTTATTTTTCCAATAACCTGGATTGCCACATTGAAAACAAAGGTACAGGCTAGTCACTGTAATCTATGCCCACATCCTCATCCTTTATCACTATATTTCATTCCTTTAACAGAACGGCCAGGCATGCTCCTCTTTTGAAGGAGAAGGGAAAAACTTTTACAGGTTTCAGAATCATGGGTCTTAACGAATCCATTTACATCATAGTTCTGAGACCAACCTTTTTACAAATTCAGTATTTTCTCCCTGTCTGGAATGTATACTGGATTGACCTATCCGCCATTAAAAAAACGGTTATTTTTGGCTAACATCTCTTACTTTTCATAATTAAAGGGATGCTTCATCACTGGAGGTTTTCAAAAATAGACTAGGAAACCATTTAATTGGGATGCTATAATATCTCCTGTCTCCTGTGTTGAGCAGGTGATTGGACTAGAAGCCTCCTGAGGTCGCTTCCAGCCCTATAATTCTATGTGTTATGTTACTGAATTGTCAGTTCTGATCCAAAGCTTTTCAGTATCATTATCTCACTTAAACACACAAATCTCTGATTCCATCCACAATGGCCATAAAGAAGTTGCTAAGTATGGCTTATGTTTTGGAACTTTTTCTCATTTATATTGTGTGTCATGATTGGAAGAATATCTATGAGCAGCTGCTTATTAACAAGATGCTGCTCAGAATTTTATGTGGCACTCACTTCCAGCCGCACTTTCCTTGTTATGTTCTTTCTTATTTCCTTTCTATCATAAGCAAACCTTAACAGTGCCATTATCCAGGAGACTCTTTACCCCAGTCAAATGAACAGCAAATTTGTTTGGGGGTTCAATTTTGTCAATTTTATTTTTTTCTTAGGCAGAAACCAGTTTAAGTTATTAAGTATCAAACATTTATTGACTTCTCCCATTGTTGCTGCAAAGGTACAAAAAGTAGAAGGGAGTGAATTACAGACAATGGCCTGAAGGAATACAACTGCTGTTTTGGACAGATAGCTTTGAAATTATGAATTGAAAGCTGATATTGTAACTTCACTTTTTAATGTGAATCATGTAATTTAATTTATTTTTTAATGCATAGGACTATGGATGATATTTTGTCGGCATACCTAGCACAATATTCTTGGTATCATAAACAATTCTCTTCAATGGTTGTGCTGACAGATAATATGATGTTGTAAAAAGCATTAATTTTAATGGCCTCTGGGCTATGTGTGCAAGTGCCTGTATGCATTCATGAGCAGTCAGCTTGCTATTTGCTAATAAATTATAGGGCAACTAACAAAGATGTATAGGTAGAGGAAACAAATAGTCTTCAGCACTGTTTGGCTATCATTATATATGAGTATCCAAATAAAGGACTTTGAGGTAGTGTAGATTTAAAAATTCCAGTGCCTGTGGTTGTTCTGCCATCTAGTGTTTAACAATCATATTTGAGTTTCTTCAGATAAAGTGCAAATATTAACTCTTTAATTTAAAATCAGATGATAAAAAGCTAACTCAGTTACATTTATTATTTAAATTACACGGTTCTACAAGGCAAAAATAAAAAAAAACTATTGCAATCCCTGAAATTGTATTATTAGCATAGAAAAAATATTTGAAGGTTCTATTACTGTCAACTATTTTTCTTTCTGTTTTGAATAGTTAGGGAGTTTTTACTTACTTATCATTTATTTAGATAACTCATTTTTTTAAAAAAAAGAAATGTAATTATGGACAAAATATCCCTAAACTGATATATAGAACTTTGCTGATTATATATTTATAATATGACTATATCTAGTAACAAAGTTTCTAAGTTTCATCTTTTGCTTCTTTCCCAGTGCTATCAAATTAGCTGTTAAGAAACAGTTAACTTAAAGGAACTTCTATCTAATCAGTTCTATCCACCTTGAATTTAAGTAGATTCTTCAGATAACAATTTTCTCAAGAGGCAGCCTGTATGAAAGTGCCCTCTGGCTGTTTCTTTTCAATGACACGTATCCAAGCTTTGATCACACTCTTCCACCTCCTTTCTCCCTCTTTCCTTAAATCTTGCTCATTTTCTCTTTCAAACTATAATTTGTACTTTGCTGAATTGTATTGTTATTTTCCCAGATCTGTTCATAAATTATGAAGACCGCTTTTGGATAATTTTCTGTGGATGTATCATAAAAAAATCCATATTTTTCCATGTCTTATAATCACATGTAGTCACATTTATGTTTGAACTTGTAAAAGTTAAATCCATCTTTTGTTCTGCTACATTTGAAAGCACACTATGTACTAAAACATTATGTCTGCTGCAACAAGGAAGCCCAGGATGTTTAAAAGCCAACATATAAAGAACTCAAGAGATTTTTTTTAAAAATTCCATACTAAACCACATCACTAGAGTAAGTAGTTTCTAGAAAGTATCTAGAAGTATCTACAGGATCCATTAGCCTCCATGGGTGGACATCTTAACTAATTATGGAGGAGAATATGATGTAGTACTTCATATTATGGAGGAGAATATGATGTAGTACTTCAACATTCATCAGGAAGTGGCTCATGCTTAGTAAGATTATAAAGCATATGAAGAAGCAGAAGAAATATTAAGATCGTGACTGCATGACCTAGTCCAGTCGCTAGATAGAAGAAGCAAATATTCTCCCTTCCTTTGTTTATTTGTGATTTTAGCCATGTACAATTAAATCACTTTTTTATTCAGTTCATGTTCACTGAAAAAACATTTATTCTTGATTTCATATGTCTTTGCTTTATTGCACGGGCTTAAGTATTCCATTCTCTATCAACTTATTTTTATATCTCCTAACATATCCAGTCCTATATAACAAACCAAGCAGAAGCATGCTGTTATTGAGGGCTTCCACTTCTTTAAACAATTATCCTCACAACAGATATATACTTCCTTCTACCTTTATCACTATTTGTACATCTTATTGTGTGACCTTATAATTTCCAATTTCCCATCTTTATTAAGTATTCTACTGTGATGCATATATTTACTTAATAAGTCTAGCTTTTTCTTATATATTTATAACTTCTTAAATTTATTTGGTTTTATTTCCATATCAAACACAAGTATCTTGGTCTGTTTTGTTATTATATTTAACTTAAGCTTGCCATTTTTATATTCCACGTTTCAATTTTCTTTACCAGTCATTGTTTTGATTAACCTATCACTTTAAGTAAGATAAAGTATAGACAAGTTATTAACTTTAGTCATATTCATCCCACATACAATACTTCCAGTTAAAAGTAAAGGCAACATTGGCTAGTTGGCACATTTTAGCCTATACAAACAAATCCCAAAAAAATCATCCTATTTGAATAAGAATAACAACTCAGATGTTTGTTGATATACCCATCAATACAAAAGAAAGTCCCTAAAATATTGTGCCAGATAATTTTGAATTTTGTTTCTTGCCTATTGTCATAGAATTATTTCTCCATCAGCTCCTAGGACTTTAAAATATTGTTCCACATTTAGGAATCTGGTGGCTTTCAATTTTTATAGTCTGATAACTTTGGTTGTGAAATAGTGCTACATAAACAGGCAGTTGTCTGTCTTCTGTCTGTCTGTCATATCTATCTATCTATCTATCTATCTATCTATCTATCTATCTATCTATCTATCTATCTATGTGTGATATGGAATAATCCTTTCTGAGTCATTTTCTAGTCATTCCTTTTCTCTCTTATCTAGGTTTTCCTTCAATCATTTCACCAGGATTCTATGACGTTCAGTGCACACTGAACTGTTTAAGAATTTCATCCAAGGGGTATTTTTTTGTTTTTTGTTTTGCAGTTCATGTGCTTGGAGCATGTCATTATTAAATAAGGTTAAATATTCATATATAAACTTTAGAAACAGAGTGATACTTCTAATGATGTATGTTTGTATGTATTATATAAATACATGTATATATGTAACACATACTCACATACATACCCACAGAGACTGTATGTGTATATACTGTATTCAACTATTACTTTTATTTTTGAATAAAACAAGTTTTTTTAAAATTAGAATACAAATCCAGCAAATTAAGAACAATATACAGCTATATTTAAAAGAACAAAATATCACTGTATTTTTCCTTTTAATTATTGTTAATGTGTTTAATTTTGTTACTGAAATCAATACAAGCACAATTACTAATGATGGGAAAATACCAACATGAATTTTTAGGAATCTGGTCTTGTGATTTAATTCACTATAAGATTCACTTGATGTTTCATAATGCTGTATTTGAAGTTGCTTAAGACTGCACATTGTGAAAATTAAAATATGATATTAGAAAGAGTTTTGTGGACAGTTTTTTGTGGAGCTCACTTTAGTAAAGTAAAGGAAGGCAGGAAAGAAGGAGAAAGAAAGAAAGAAAGAAAGAAAGAAAGAAAGAAAGAAAGAAAGAAAGAAAGAAAGAAAGAAAGAAAGAAAGAAAGAAAAAGAGAAAAATGAAAAATTTCCACTAGAGGGCAACATGGCCTAGGCTTATATTTTCAAGTTTTATTTTAAAGAATTTTGTCTTTTATTGAGTAGATGTGGATGAAGCTCATTGATTCAGTGTTTACCATTCTCCTGCGTTAATTGGTATTGTTATCTGACCTTAACACATTGATATGCTTTAATAGAAGCCTTTTCTGTACTGTTAGGTTGTGAACAGGGGCACTGGTGTGTGTATATATTGATTACAATTAAATTTTAATGTATGCTTTGGTTTATCACTTGGACTGTCTCATTACCAGTGTTCATGTCTAAAAATGATTTGCAGTTAAAAGGCATGCTTGAAATGTCCATAATAAGGTCCTACATTAGGAGTCATGCTAGAGAATGTCCTAATTGTCACTTGGTGAAAATACATTGAAAATATTAATCAAATAACCCAGAGTAATCACTCTGAACATGGCAGAATGTGAATGCAATGTGTCTGTGTGTATGCAAAGGTTTGTGTGCTTGCGAGTAAGTATTTCATTAATGTGAACCTGAAAATTCTATTCACCAGGTGCAATAATTACTGCATACATAATTATTTAAATATATTTAAATATAACTGTAGGTAGCTCTACTGAAATTTTCTACTTAAATACTCTCTTTTGGGCACCAGGGACCGGTTCTGTGGAGAAAGTTTTTTCCGCAGACTGGAGGAGGCATGGTTTCATGTACTACCTGCATCCCGCAGATGGGGCTTTGCTTGTTTGCACGACCGGTTTCTGGCATGCTACGGCCCGGTGCCAGTCCATGGCCCGCGGCTTGGGAACCCTGGCCTTAAATAATCATCCCATTTCAGCCTAGAAATAATATGATTAAAAACTATTCTAAATTTAAGAGTCTTGTTTTACATTAACTTTGGAATATAAATATGAAATACTATTCTATCATTTCAACAAGCAATACTTATTGTAAACACTGAAACAAAATATACTTGTTGTATGAAAATTATTCGTGGTGTGAAAGACAGTAGTAATCTTCCAAATTAAAATGAAATTTGTGAGATGTATCTAAAATAGTTACGGTAATATTGTTGTCAGAAAGAGCAGATTCATACAATAAAAGCTCTAGTTTTTAAAATTTTAATTTATATACTGCCCATCTCACAGTCACACAACTCTGGGCTAACAAATTTTAAGTCTGATTTTTCTATAGTAAAAAGCTGATAGAAGTATTTCTTCATTATTACTGAAATTGGTAGATTAGGTGGAAATTATACTTAATTACAGTTAAGTGTTTTGGCAAAAAAAAAATCATAGAAGAACTTTAATTCTAGGGGGAGAGGGAAAATAAAGAGACCATTATCTGAGCAATGTCAGGAAGACAGAAGCATTCCTAGCTGATGCTAGGAAATTGGCAGAAAGTTTGAAATATGCTTTCCCTCCCTGCAATTATGCTTTTTTTTTAAAAAATTCCACTGATTTTGAGAACAATCCAACACAAAAGTGAGAATAAAGAATTAAAATAAATAACAGGAGAGAATGATAAACATAAATTTAACTAAGAGAATTTTTAAAGAGGAAAACATGAGCAATTTTATCTAATAAAAGGCAAGTTTGTCTTAAACCTGGTACTAGGATCTTATCTAGCAGGATCATAATCCAGCAGTTTTCCAGTTTTATTTTATTTTGCAATATTTGCTTCTCAGGGTTGGTGTTAGAGAGCAGGAGCTGTTATATTGTGGGGTGTTCAGTGCTGGAATATTACTCTAAAACATAATAATTAAATTTCTGTAGGGTTCACTGTGAAATTGATAACAGTGGAAATATTTGTGTTACGGTATTTATTTCAATGTCCATTTCACCTAAGTCACTCTGGGCAATTTACAAAATCAACAACAACTACATCAATATATATAACCCTAATCCTAAACCCAGTAGACTGTATCTTTCCTGATTGATAGGTTAATACCTATAATGGCTGTGGTATCTTCTTATATTTCTCTCCAGCAGCACTGAAGGGGGGCATAATTTAATAATTGGTCAATAATTCAATATGGTCTGCTGTATTCTGATCTCCACTCTTATTGTTCCTGCCTTCAGGAATAAAATGGAGGAAACTTTGAAGATTGCTCTTTAAGAATTTGGATTACAATTTCAAGAGGCACTAAGCTGAAAAATAGTGCTAGTTAATAGTAAAAGGAATACCACTTAGACTTTATAGTGCTTTGCAGCCCTCTCTAAGTGATTTAGAGAGTCAGCATATTGTCCCCAACAACAGGGTCATTTTATCAACCCCCAGAAGGATGGAAGGCTGAGTCAACCTTGAGCTGGTGAGAATCGAACTTCTGGCATTTGGCAGAATTAGCATGCAATACTGCATTCTAACCACTGTGCCACCACAGCTAAATTAAGGATTTGGCTTCAAATTGATTAATAAGTGCAAGTATATACTGCCTCTTCCTCCTGCTTCAGAATGATTGAATCTTGAAATAGCAGCTGAATATTGAGTCACATAGTTACTTTTAACCATTTATTGTCATTGGACTGGAGGGCTATTTTTCCAGTATTTAAACATAAAACTCATTCAGAAGCCTTGCTGTTGATAAACATAAAAACATGTTATTCCTATTAGCAAATACCAGTTTGTTAGATTTAAAATAATTAATTTTCATTTGTCCTCTTTAAATTTCCCAAGGCTCTTTTTTTTTGTTTTATAGGAGTCCTTTAAAGGATTACTGCAAATGGCAGTTTAACATTAGTTTGGGAGAGGAACATTTGGATTGTTAAGCTGATTTAATATATAATTTACAGGTACTCCTTGATTAACAAACACAATTGGGACCAGCAATTCCATTGCTAAACATTGCAATAGCTAAGCAGAAAATCACATGACTGTTTCAGAGTTATGATGCCTTCCCTTATGATTGTTAATCAAGTCACAGTGTTTGTTAAGCCAAATATAACTTGTTATTTTATTTCTGCATTGTCCATTAACTATGCTTGTTGCAAGCTAGTTGGGAAGCATGTAAATGGTAATCACATGACCAATGGATGCTGTGATGATCATAAATTCAGGGATTGGTCACAAGTCTGTTTTTTAACACTGTTGTAACTTTGAATGGTCGCTAAACAAAACATTTGGTAAGTAAGGACTATCTGCATATAAAATTTGAACAAGAATAGTAGTAATACACACTCAGAATGGACAGTCCAAGTCCCTCAAGTTGCTGGGGCCAAACCCTTCCTGGAGTAAAGCAGCTTTAACTCTGCTGGGTGGAGGGCTGTCTGGAATGAGGACCACCATAGGAAAACCTGCCCCAAGTTCTTTAGCCTCTTGTTAAATAGGGCTTGGCAGCCAGAAGATATTGGACTCCCAGCAGAGAACCGGTAAAAGTGTTCCACAGAGGCGACGGTTGTAAATTCCCTGTTGGAATCAGCAGGAAGTGTATTGAAAATGAAACGGCCACCATAGGAAGGACCAGCTGATCAGATCAGTTCGGATTTCTTCCTATTACTCAGATCAGTCTTGCTCGAGAAGAACAGTGACACAGCTGGGGAAGGTGCATGAAGAATAGCAAACCTTATCAGGGGATTGGGGCCGATTCCCTCAAGGAAAAGTGAGGGTGGGTCCTTTTTAATCTCAGAGGAGAGGTAGCCAAAGGTTTATGAAGTCACATGTGCCATTGGTGATGTGGATAGAGAGGGGAGGGTTCTCCCTCTCCTAATGGCAGAACTGGGGTTGATGCAGAGCAGCCCGAGGTGAGGAGAGTGTTGCTGCTTTACCAGCTGGTGGGCATTGGTAGGAGAGGAGGCCGATGCCCCCATTTGTGCTACTGGGCTTCCTTGGGACATTGAGTCAGTCCAGAGAATCCTACAGGCTGGGCCTGAGTTCTGGCTTTATGGCTCCCCAGCAGCTAGACGAGTGTTCTGGTCTGCCTGGCTTGCGGAGCAGCTGTGGGGAAGGCCAGTGCCGACCCAGAGTCTTGCTCCCAGGTTTGTTGCAGAGGTTCCTTTAAGCTCCTGCTGGGCGAGGGTGTCCTTCCTGAGATGGTCTCTAATGGAGAAAGTGTTAATACCACTTTATAATGCCTTTATAATGGCCACACTTGGAATACTGCATCCAGTTTTGGTCACCATGATGTAAGAAAGATGTTGAGACTCTAGAAAGAGTACAGAGAAGAGCAACAAAGATGATCAGGGAACTGGAGGCTAAAACATAAGGAACAGTTGCTGGAATTGGGTATGTGTAGTTTAATGAAGAGAAGGACTAGGGGTGACATGACTAGCAGTGTTCCAGTATCTCAGGGGTTTCCACAAAGAAGAGGGAGTCAAGCTGTTTTCCAAAGCACCTGAATACATACCTTAGTTAGCTGACTAGCAAAAAGTTCATCTATTTCCTCTGTTTGGTTGGGTGGCCTATAGTATACACCTATGGCAATGTCATTTCCCCTCCCCCTTTCATATTGACCCAAATGTGTTCAAGGCAGTTTTCATCATTGTTGTGCTCTATTTCTGTAGAGATGTAGTTATTTCTTATATAGAGAGCAACTCCACCTCCTCTTTTATTTGGTCTGTTTCTTTTAAATAATTTAAATCCCTCTAGCTGTGTGTTCCATGTGTGGGTATCATCCCACCATGTTTCCATAATGGCAACAATATCATATCTGCCCTCATTAACCTGAATTTCTAGTTCACCCTGTTTGCTGTTCATACTCTGTGCATTGGTGTATAGACATTTGAGTCTTTTATGACTGACCCTGTGTTTACTTTCTACATAACCTGTGTGGTGCCTGAGTTCCCCTATTGTCTTACCACCTATTTGATTAGTGCACTTTGTGTGGCACACACACATTTATGTTACATGCACTGATAGCCCTATAATTTTTAGATTGCCGGGGACAGGGTTGTTCTGTATCAATTAACTCACTGTACCCGCTGTTTAGTTTAAATTTTCCTCCAGAAAATCTGTGAATTTATAGCTGAGTAACTCAGTCCCTTTCTTTGATGTATGCAAACCATCTCTTTTGTACATCTTTTCATTGGACCAGCTACAGACATCGTGACTAATATATTGACGATGTTAATTGGAGGTTCTGGAATAAGTGCAGTCTACCTGATATAAGCCTTAGATATTCTAAGTCTACCAGTCTTAATTACTATTTTTTTTGAATAGCCAAATAAATCCATTCAATTCATAGAATCTGATAATAAAACATAAATAGCAAAAACTTGCATGGTATACCGTGCAATAATATTATACACATAACAAAAACAAGAGAAATATGAATATATATATATATATATATATATTATTGGTGGAATAAACAAAGCATATTGTTAAACCAGAATGAAAATGAATATATTTGAATGAATGTACCATTTTGCACTAAAAAGT
Organism: Protobothrops mucrosquamatus; assembly: GCF_001527695.2. Lineage (NCBI taxonomy): Eukaryota > Metazoa > Chordata > Lepidosauria > Squamata > Viperidae > Protobothrops > Protobothrops mucrosquamatus. Next base: position 937,985 of record NW_015386261.1, on the reverse strand, counting down.
TTGATTTTTGAATGCATAAATTTGTGATTGGAGTAATGCATGTCTGAGAATAAACAGAAAATGTAACAAATGGTAACATATAATGACTCCGTGATAATATATTAATGAAAGCTGAATAAGGAATGTTAATGATAACATTGAGGTGTTTGTGTTACATAAAAGGAATGAATAAGGAGTGAATTGGGACACAAATATACAAAAGAGAATGAATGGGGTAAAACAAAAGAAAAGATCAAGGAAGTAGTGATTTAAATGCATTTGATATCTTCAAAAAGAGAGAGGTGAGATTTAAAAAATCAAAAACAAAATAAATGTTCTTTGGGAGTTCACAAGTACAAATTATTATTTCTCATGCATGATTCTCAGAAATTTTTTTACAAGATGTATTAAAATGTATACTAGTGATGGAACTACTTTAAATTTCCAGTTAATAAGTCCTTATGCCCATACTAGGGCAGATTAATTCTCTTTCTAATAATCTTTCAATGAATTAGAATAATGTGCAAGTTTTCACAATAGTTTTTTGTATTTATATCAGTCAACTTTATATATGCTATGATATAGCAGAAGCAAGGATGGTTTGGAAGGATATAAAAAAAGAGATATAATTAATAGTTTGGTGTGAAATTGATTTAACTATCTTTCTCTTTCTTTTCTAATTTCATACCATTGATATCTGTATTATTTCTAACTTGTTTTCTGCAGATTGTAGATAAATATGTAACTATATATCCTGAAATATGCAATCCTGTATATGTCTATTCAGAAACAACTGCCATGAAGTTTTTCAGAATTTTATTGCCAAGAATAATGTGTCTGTAGCACAAAATGATTTGTTTCAGTGTCCCAACTGTACAATCTGTTTCAGCAAACTTTATGGTAACTTATCTCACAAAATTGACTGATGAACAAAGTTTAGAAAGTTTAAAAAGAAAAAATTAACAACTATCATTATAACCTATAACCTAAAGCCACAAATCAACCCAACATTAAAAATAAAATAATCACCTAACCATCTGACCCAAATGCCTGAGAAAATCTTCAGTGTTGTACAAAGGCTAACTGGATCAGGACCATCCAGATATCTGGAGGTATGCTGTTCTATATGGTAGGTGCTGCCAGAGAGAAAACACTCTACCAATAAAGGAGAATATTTGTAGCTCAGGATTGAAATGAGGGGTCTTGGTGCTCTCTGAGTTTGGTTATTTTCTTGCAGACATTTCATTACCCAAACTAGGTAATGATGTCCTGATGACCAGTAGTAGCACTGATGATGTTACCTAGTTTGGGAATGAAATGTGTGTAAGAAAAGAAGAGAGCACCAAAGACCCCCAGAATACATATAATAGCTGACATGTTATAGAATGGCTAACATAATAAAATCTAGAGATTAATTTTAATAAAGAACAAATTAGATTTATTTCAGATTAAAAATTACAAATCACTGCTACAATAGCCAGAACTGCTGCAACTGCTATTGTAAATTGGCATAGATTTTATTACCATTTTGCTTAGTTACAGAGTTGATTGTCCCATTTACTGTAATTTATTGAGAACTTCATATCTTTAGCATTTGTCCCAACATTGTTTCAACATATGTCCCAACATAATACTGTATATGTGTTAATAGAAAATGTTGAATAATTTTTCTGTAGAAAGGAATTACAAATTCAACAAATGTTCTTTGTAATTTTATTTAACAGCATAAAATAATAACAGAATAACAGAGTTGGAAGGGACCTTGGAGGTCTTCTAGTCCAACACCTTGCTCAGCAGGAAATCCTATATCATTTCAGACAAGTGGTTGTCCAGTCTCTTCTTAAAAACCTCCAGTGATAGAGCACCACAACTTCTGAAGGCAAACCATTCCACTGATTAATTGTTCTGTCAGAAAATTTCTTGCTATTTCTAGTTTTATTCTCCTCTTGATTTGTTTTCATGCATTGTTTCTTTTTCTGCCTTCAGGCACTTCGGACAATAGGTTTACCCCATCTTTTTTGTGGCAATCCTTTAGATATTGGAACATTGCTATCATGTCACCTTTATACATAACATTTTATAAAATTATACATAATATTTAGCAAGTTCTGAATTCAATTTTATAACATTATAATTGGGCAATTAAGTATATATAATATTGTAATGCCAAATACCGTGCATGATGCAACTGGCCCGTGTGCCGGCAGTTTGACACCCCTGCTGTAAGGTTTAGAAATAGATTAAATTGGTCTTTTTCAGCCAAGTGTTTTTCAAATGGTTATTATGGCAGTAAAATTAGGAAAACATATATAAAGGAACAATGGAAATGTAGTAAATAAATATTTCAATTTGAGACAGGTTGCATAATAAGCTTAGCAACAATTTTTGACATATGATATTTCTAGATTTACAAATAAGTATTTTGTGTAATATTTTAAAAGTCCTAAATTCACTTTCTTTATTTTTGGAGTCACAATTAACTCACTGTATTTTGAAAACTTAGGACACTCTTTTTTAATATTTGTTAATCATATTATATGCCATTCCTGGATATGAAAATTCTAAATTTAAAAACAATTTATTAGAGAGATACACATATTCATTAAATTAAATTCATAAAAAAGAGATATTGTTGGGGGCAATATGCTGACTCTGTAAACTGTTTAGAGAGGACTCTAAAGCACTGTGAAGCTGTATATAAATCTAAGTGCTATTGCTGTTGCTATAATATTGTTTGAAGAATCATTGTATGAAATAATTCCTAAGAATACTTTTTAAAAGATCAAGAATACTTTTTTAAACTTGGAATATAAAAAGCAGAACAGTTTCTTTTAAAAAACAACAAAAAACAGATTCCACTAATCTTGTAATACCATGTCAACAGAATGAAGAGACTGTGGAGGTCTTCTAATCCAACCCCTTCTTCAAGTAGGAAAATCTATACCATTTCAGACAAATGGTTCTGCAGTTCTTTTTAAAAACCTTCAATATTGGAGTACCCACAACTTATGGAGGTACAAAGCTTAGTTCAGGCAGATGAAATCAATGGACTTAACATGCAAAAAAAACTATCAATTGGGCTAGTAAATTTATAAAGAGTACAAACATGGGCAACAGTCTCATCTTTACATTTATAGGAAGAATAATTTAAATTTATAATAATCTTTCTTTGTATGCTTTAAAATTCCTAGAATGAAACAAAATGTATTATATGCAAGATCAAATTGTTGATCTAATGGTAATTTTGCAGTATATTTAATCTCCCATTAAATTCACATTTACATTTTTATTGGTTCAGCAGTCATTATTTATGCATTCTAGGGCATCAGTTTTCTAAATTGCAACTTTATTCTTTCAAGCATGGCAGTTTTTATTTCAAAGAGGATGTATGGATACTGCACTGAACAGTGTCCTTCCCCAGCATTTACTGTAATAACTAGTCCTCTTATCTGAGCCACAGGAAAATAACAAATTAGTAATATTCCTTGTCCAACTATAGAATGTTAGATGTTTTAATGAAAAAATATTGTTCTTTGATATTGAATCAAATAATATGGTTATGGCAAAAATATTTCATTTTAAAGTATTTTTATGTCGTTGTTATTTACTCTAAATTGATTAGTAGAATTGAATATGTCAGTTTATGTTTGCTTATTTGTCCCAGATGTTAAGATTCTATAAGGGCTCTTGATGATTACAGATTTTAGGCAACAGGGAAATGTGATTTATGTTCAATTTATTATTTCAGTTTTAATGCCCCTAATGTTATAGCATCCAGATACTTTCTAGCAGAATGTACATGTAGGCAGAAGTTATTTTTTTGCTAAATAGAATTATGTGGCTTTCTTCTTAAAAGTTATATTAAATGGATGACACATATATTTTTAATATTGCTAATATTAATACTTGCATAAATGTTTTTAAATATCTGCCAAAAGCACAATATATTTCTCTTAGCTACTATTCTAGAAGCACATTCTATTATTCAGGGAAAAAAGTTCAGTTTTAAATAATAAACAAAGCATTCATTCACAGCATTAAAACAAATCCTGTATCAAAATTACTATGGAATGTCTAGTGTATAGATTTAGATTTATTCTCCCTTTGAAACCTAGAGAAAATATTTTTGATGCTTAATGAAAACTGCACATGTGCAGAAGGATAAAATTTCTTGAAAATAAATCAATAATTTAATGTAATAAAAGGATATTAATAGTGATTTATATGTAAAAGGGTATGAAAAGATTTTGTTTCCTTTCTGTCCCAGAGGTATTCGCCTATATTTTATAATTACCACCTACATAGATAACTGAATGTCCTCACTATATCAGTATAAGTATAAAACAAGCAACATTGGAGACAACCTATTTTGCAGCTTGCAAATAGATCCATTAATTTCAAGAATTAAAATGTCAATTATTAATTATGCTTCTGATCATGGCAAGTTGCAAGCTAATAAACACACATTGAGCTGTACCTAAAAACAAATAAACAGAAATCAATTGACTTGTTCTATTATAAATTAAATGTAAGAATTTATTGTATTATTTAGAAATTGCCAATGAAATTGCCAGCACCAATATTTATGAGCTAATGTATCATAATACGCACCAGATCTTGCATCAGACACTTAATTATTAGTTGAACTATTATTATGCTAGTTAGAAAATTGGTCTAAAAGCTACTTGGGAGTTAAGCAGTTTTCTATAGTATATCAACATACGTTGACTACATTATATTAACTACAGTATATTCTACTGATTTATATGAAATCTATACTGAATATTAGACTCTAAAATTCCCATTAATTAGATTTAAGAAAAAAAGAAATATTCATATCCCACTGGAAACAGCAAATATTTTCTATTTCAAATTAATCTATATAACTAGATAGATCTGAAAATGTTATATTGTATGTTTGGAATTTTGAAGACCCACTCAGAGTAGACAGTGCTGAACCAGATTTAGTCTAAATCTCTAAAAGCAGCTCTGTAAGATTTTATAAAATATATATTTATAACATCTGTAGGCATGTTTGAAATACTTTTTTGAAGCCACAACATAGAAACAAACTTACATCCTGAAACCCACATTCTGATGAAAATGACTATGGTATTCTATCAATGAGATGTAAGTTTTCCTAAGGTCTGCCCATTCTGGATTCTTAAAACATGTTTTACATATTTTCTGCATTTTTACTATTGCCTGTATGGTTTTGCAGACCATTGCTTAATCAAGTTTGTAATCATGGAATAATAAGCATTGTATAACATGAAAGAACAACACAGTGATAAATCAGCAATAGTATGGTCTCATCCTGTTAGTTGCCTTAATATGGTTTTGTAATGCCGTCCATATATGACACTGGAGCTTCATGCTGCAACCTCCATTTTAGGGCCAGACTGCCTACTTAGGTAAGTTAAAACTGGATCAAAGTATGGATCTGGATCTTGTGGAAACAAGCCTCCTATGCAAATGTTCCAAATCACCTGGAGAAGAAATCTGAGGATGCCTGCTGCAGACCAGCTCCCTCTAATATGCCCCAAGATTTATTTCAACATTTCAGAAATTGTATCTAAGTTTGGTTGGTACTTATAAACAGATTGTGATTTTTTTCATCCTCCAGCAAATATGTGAATGATTAAATCTAGTTGCACAAAGCAACACTTTGTGTAGCATATGTATCAGATCCAGAAAAACCATACTTATTGCTTTCAGCTTGTCTCAGAAATTATGTAGGTTTTTTGATAAATAATGTGATCTGATTCTCTTTTTCAATAATTTTAGCACTTACAGAAATGGTTCACAAGTGGAATTCATTTTTCATGTCATTGTTTTCTCAGGAGTTAACATAAATCAGCAGAGCTCAATGGTACTTAGTTTCAGTGTGGGACTCACAGCTGTTTCCTAGTTCAGTTGTGAGATATTAGAGACACGGTGTTAATCACAAGTTAGACAGGCAAAGTCAGATGTATCAAGTTTAAAATAATATATGTATGTATATATACATATGTAGATGTGTTAAATTTACAAAAATTATTAAAGCTATGAATTATTTAATAAATAAATTTAATAAATATAATCAAATATATTGAATATTATAAATCAGAACAGAATTCTATATGATCTTGACAGAATGGAAAACTTTACTATGTGTGGATTCTTGAACTGAGCAGGGGATTGGGTTAGAGTAGGGCCGTGCACATGTGTGCAGAATCATGCACACCGGCCAGCCACTCACATGGCCCAGTAGCAATTAGGCCACAGTCCAGTAATGGGCTGCGGCCCACAGGTTAAGTGATGTCCAAGGTCCAATAATTTCTGAATGTGACAAATTATATCCATCAAAGAGAAACATGTATACATTTTTCATTTATGCAGGGAAAAAATTAGATATACAAATAATGAAAGTCTAACAGCTGATCTGATACTGGTATTGTAAAAAAGATTTAGAGCAGTATTTTGCATCTTAAATACATTAGGAGTTTTAATGTTGAATGGACACATGGTTGTAGTAGAAGAATACGGTAGGGAAATCCTGCTAAACATGGCTTCCAAGATTAGGAAGAAAGCATAGAAAGAATCTGTAGCCCAAGTGAGTCACCATTAGGAATGCTTTGGAACAATATTCTCTGGAATCTTTTCCCACTAGCTGCTGGCCATATACAGCCTATTTTTTAATTTGACACTTCAATATTTCCTCCACGTTAAATTTGGTTTGGTTCTGTTAAGTTATCAGAAAGTTATTTTTCTGACAGAAAGACAGAGTGTCAAGTCAAATGTTTAAATATTTGTAAATATGTATTTATGTAAATATGTATTTGTTTATCATATTGAGTAAAAAAAGGCACTGAAAAAATGTAAAATCATTACATAAATAGCTGAAATATACATCATGTGATCCTGCTCTCTTTTTATGAAGTAGTGTCTGGAAACCATTTTTTTTTAGTTATATTGCGTCCTAAATATGCAATGTTTATTCCTTCGGCTGTCTACTAGCAGGATTGCAATGTGCTACAGATTCTTTTCAAGATGTTTTGCCCAATTTTATTTTGTTTGCTTGTTTTTTATATTATTTTAAATTTGAATCTTGGAGGTGGGTACTTTTTATTTAAGTTCATTGATGAAATAGAGGTTCAATGACTGCCACATGTAATCTGGCAATCATTTTTTGAATCTTCTTTCCAACTACAGCTATTTTGGTAATGTGCCCACACATGCTTTCAATATTTCTGTTGGATCTAAAAGATGGTACAATGAAAACATATAAAAAAGGAAATAAAATAAAAATAATTATGTACTATAAATTCTGAAATGAAAATATCCAACTCTTCACCAGTAGAAGAGTTGCATGTATATGTATAAAGCATATATAAAAATATTTATTGATTACTCTTATTAAAAATCACATTAATGGATGATACTAGTTTGTCAGCATTCCAGATGATACCAATAAAAATTCCAGATGATACCAATAAAATGAAGAGTTAAACAAGATCATAACATATGTTAGATGTTAGAGATAGAATGTAGAATTCATGAATAAGAATTATTAAGAAAAAAGGAGTAAGGATGAACAGTACAATGAATCTGGCAGCAGTTATCTAAGATAGTTACTTCCAGATTAGAATTCTTCGGTTCTCTCTGTATAGTGCTATCCTTTAAAAAAGCTTAGAAAACCAGCATTTCCAAAATACATCAAATCCCTGTATCACATTCAATATCTAAAATATTCATGTCAGCAGTAGCACCTTATTTCAGTTTCACTGATTACATGTTTGCTTTTCATCCAGATTTAAATTACTGGGCCTCACCACATGTGAACAATGTTAAATATTGTCCTTAAAACATTCTTTGGAAACTTGCTCTTTGTCAGTATAATATTCTCACATATTGTAAAATTATGGCTTACTTTAAATATGGCTGATTGAACAGTTGAGTGGAACACACAATATGTTTGCCAAGTCAAAACTAAACTGTATGATTGAATTTACATTTAATGCTAAGCCAGGAATTCTTGTTTTTTGGACTGGAAAGCACATGACAGACAAGAATGTGGTATGTGACTTCTTGCAAAATAACTGTAAGGGAGTTGCCCATGACTGTCATGGGATATATGTCATGGGACACATTATCAGAAAGAAAAGAATTTTATAATTAAATTTTATATATAATTTGGGCATTCCAGAAGGTTTTTCCACACATTTATCAACTACATTATCTAAAAACAAACAAACTGGAAAACATATTAGAAGTTACATGTAGCTAGGAATCTGACAGATACTGTATCAAGAGGGTCCAGAATCACAGTGATATCCTTGGTGCTATTTTGGAAATATCACTACAAAACTATAACATGGCTTGTTTTATTTTGCTTTGAATTGTTGTGAATCCAACTATTGTTTATTCAATACAATTGAAAGTCTACAAGCAGCTTTGCAAGATAGTAAGATTTCTTCTGAAACAATATTCTTGAGATGAACAGGTTTTTGTTTTGTATGTCTTTGTATTCTACTTCTGTTATTAGACTCATAATATTGTGATCACACAGAAAAAGATCTCTTTTCCATTCTTTTCTGTCTGAATTCTGTTTCTTCCATGCATAACATTCTACAGAATTGATATGGCAGAAATTCTATTACAAACATATTTTCTCTATATTTCTCAGATACATGCTGTACAGCTAAATAGTAAAAGTGCAGCTTTAGATACTGTTATCTCTTTTGTTTGCATCCTCACTCCATTGAGTATAAAAATGAATTTCTTCATCATGCCACCTAACACCCCGTATTAAGTTGAACTCTGCTCTAGAGTTGCATCAGAAAATTAAATATTGCAATATAGATTTGGAACCCTAGAATGTTGTCAGCAATAACACCAAACAATATATTAATGACTTCTATTAATATTGCTTTTCTCAAAACTGGTAATCATAGAAGGCTCAGGAGATGAATCAGTCAGAAAGTTATACACTCAAAATGTAAGAGTGAAGGATTGTAACAGAAAACCTGCAGACTGTCTATATACAACTAAATCTAGTATCAATGGTATCTAAATACTGTAATGACACTATTTATAAAATAAGCTGTGGCTTGGCACTTAGATTCCTTCAGGGCTGTATGTTCAAACAGAATCACCTGGACTGACTGAGCTGAGACTTGGAGGCATTGCTTTTATTAGTAGCACCTGATCTTTAAATGAACATTGCACTAATATCAGACTCTTTTTTTAAATTTCATTTCAACGCAGAGTATTATTGATTGGATGCCATCTTGGTTATAACTGTATTTCTGGATAAAAAATGTATTATTGTATTGTGTTTTTTATATAGTACGAATTGCTGTGTGCTTTTATAATTTTCAAAAATAATTTTTATTGTTGTTATTTGATTGTCAATTCACCAAGTACATGCTATGGTTTATTGTCAGTTTGCTATGGATATTTTATATGGAAACAACATTGTTAATGGTCAGAAGCCATAAGGAACTCAATGGTATATAAGTGGAACAAAATATAATCCAAGAATGTTTCAAGTATGAGCACCATGGCAATAATAGAAAATATCATACTAGTGCTAATAATTGTTGTTTACATTTATCTCATGGCCATCCTCCTTACTTATAGTTATCAGAATACTGGGCTAGATTCAGGACAGAGAACTGAGTTCAATTATATGCTAGCAATTCTCAAAGAAATTTTACCAGGCAGGGATTAGCAAAAATTTAAGAATATGTGTTGCTTCAGCTTTTCTGCAATTTACTTATTTTACTTATCTTTAAATAATTTGTGAAAAAATGTTTAAAAATATTCTTCTACCTTTTTAAATATAGGCTTATATATGCATGCCCACATCTTGGGCTTTTTTTCAATCAATACTAAAACTAGAAATCTTGCAGGCAGCAGTTGAAGGATGGTTGTGTTAAAGGCATCAGGAAAAACATTAATGAGGAATCCAGAAACTGCACAATATAAGATACAAATCACATATATAACAGAATGTGAGTTCAGCAATAACTATTTTATATTATTATTGTGAAACTGATATGTATAATAATACCAGGATATTATTAGAACAAAGGTTCCCAACCCCTGGTCCGTGGACCAGTACTGGGCTGCGGCATGCCAGCAACTGGTCCGCACAAACAAGCAAAGCCCCATCTGCAGGATGCAGGCAGCACACAAAACCATGCACCCTTCGGTCCACAGAAAAACCTCTCTCCATGGAACCAGGGCCTGGTTCCCAAAAGGTTGGGGATTTCTGTCTTAGAACAAAGAAAGAAGTTAAATCATTAAAATAGCAGAATTAAGATACAGATTCAGATATTCAATGTTCACTTTACAACTTAACTCTCCTTAAATTTATGACAATTGTATTATCACTTCAGCATTATAATTTTGTAAATAGAATGCTAAACCATATACACAGGAAGATGGACAGAATGATTTGTGGCTGTTTTGTGATGATTGCCTTCCCATTTGTATAGAAACTATGTAATGCAGCTGTGACATGAAACATGCATGAATTCCAGGCCTAGCTCAGCCAATATGTAGCAAGTCTAATTTACTCTATTAATCATTTCTTTAGGTGCCACAAGGAATAAATTCAGAGAAAATAAGGGTAGTAAGAAAAGAAATAAAAAAGAGAAGTATAATTTCATAGTTCACTAGGAATACAAATCAATGGACAGAAAACAAGTACAAAATCTGAAAGATACAGCATCAGCACAAATAAAGAAGATTCATAAATAGAAAGCCTTACAATAGCTTTAGTTTGCAGACTCAGCAGTTAAATAACATATATTCAACACTTCATTTAATCTTACTTCCAAAATCAGTGTGCTTTTATAGCCCTTGCAATATCTCTAATAGCAGACAAAGTATTCATTAAAAAGTGCAGAAATATGTCCTTTCATGGTTTTGTATATTGAGGTGATGTTTGATTTGATTTGATTCAAATCTAATCTGGGAAATAAATATTTTATTCTCTTTATTATTTTTATAACCCACCAATAAAACTACTTTCTAAGTTTATATTCAAAATTATACCCAGGTAATAATTAGAACATGAAGCCACAATACACTGCTGGAATTATTAACTGGACACAAGGTGAACTGGTCAGATTGGACCAAAAAAACTATGTTCCCATTGTGATATTGATATATTATACTACCCTGCAGAAATGGAGGCAGAAGTTTACTTCAAATTAAACAAACTGTCAAAGAGGAAAAGCATCTTGGCTTTTGTATCAGCCAGGATAAACATTGATGCAAGTTAAAAACTGGAGCTAACTGAATGTGCAGAAAACAAAATATGAATATAAAAATAATCCCTTCTTTGTGGGGTTCTTCAGGGCTTAGGTCTTTCATGTTATACTTTTATTCTTTAATCCCTTCAAAGGACTGAAGGCAACACATATGACTTCATATCCACAATAATCCTCTGATAGAGTAGTCAGTACAGTACCTCTTTTCTTTAATCCACAAGCAATCCAAGTATTCCTTAATACACAGGCAATGTATTTGAGGCAATACATAAATGAGATACACATAGATAGGGAGATTGGAGACAGACAGATAGATAGATTTTCCTGGCATTCCACATTTTATCTGGAGCAAGTATTCTGTTATTTTTCCTTATGATAATCAAAATACTCAGCTTGATCATTCTCCCTATTTAGGTTAGCTAATGCCATTAGATAATTTATCTTTCCTGGGCCATTCCTGATACCATGTGGGCAAGGTTTGGTTTGGCATATATATCTAAAAATAGATTTTTCCAATTTACATTTATTTCATGTGTTTCTGGATTGCTATATTATTCCTAGTTGGTTCACCAAGAAGGATTAGTAAATGTAGACATTTTCATGAGTTTGAGTGATTAGTCCAATATATTATAGATTTACTCTTCTCATTCCAAGGGTTTTTAATTTATGTAATTATTTCTTTATTTTGTCTCTATTGTGGATTTCTACAAAAAAAAAAAAAGACTCAGTTTTGTCTAGTGGTCTAAAGCAGGGATCCTCAACCTTGGCAACTTTAAGACTTTGCTGGCTGAGGAATTCTGGGAGTTGAAGTCCGCAACTCTTAAAGTTGCCAAGGTTGAGGAACCCTGGTCTAAAGCACTCTGCTAGAAACGGGATTGTGAATTCCAATCCCATTTTATGCATGAAAGCCAGCTGGATTAGTCATTCTCTCTCTTAGCCAAGACCACCTGGCAGGGTTGTTGGTGTAGGAAAACTATGAGAAGGAAGCAGTATTACATATGTTCACTACCTTAAGTTATTTATAAAATAATAAAGCTACAAACAAACAAACAAATAACTTGTTAAATGAATAAAGGGATCGGTAATCTCAGGGACTTTATTCAAGACTATATCTACAGTAAATACGAGCAGATAGTATGCCATTTTCAGCTACATTGGACATATTTTTATAATCCTAAAGAATGTAGATTAGTAGTTTGGGGGCAACTCTGTTTTACCTTCTGAGGAAATGTGTTTTTATGAGTTCAGAATTATTCGTCATCATCGCCATTATCATCATTATATTAAAGATAGACTGTTTTAAGTTCAGTGAATGTAACTAAAAGGTTACTTATTCATACCTGATAACTATTGGCTGGGACAATTACAGTTTGGGAAGAGTTAAAGGAGAATAAAATTAATCTATGGCTGCAAACAATCAGAAGAACCTGATGGCACTTTTTCAACTAAAAATTATTAAAAGACACAAAGTTTTGTGGAAAGTCAGAGTTTAATATCTACAAATTCTAATTAGCTTTTGGTCTAATCTGCACAATCTGCACAATCAGAGCAAGAATGCAAAACTATTTTATTGCAGCAGAATTTTGTCATTGACTGTGAATGACATTTGTTGTTGAATGTCATAGAATATTTCCATACAGTGAAGTAGGTAAGAAATATGCAGGCAAGGGGCAAAACTTCTTAAGACTGTGGATTATAAGTTATTCTTTAGCCTTCACTATTTAAGCTTTTTACAAAAATGGATTTATGGAGAACTGCTCTCACATTTACTATTTCAGTCACAGCTGCTAATATCTTGGGATTTTTCTTTATTTGATTTGATTCGGGATTATTTCAAAACTGAAAATACAGAAAGATTTGTATGTTATGTGGATGTATGAATGGAAATATGATTGATTAAAATAATAAAACATCATATTTCATTTATATATATATATATATATATATATATATATATATATATATATATATATATATATATATATATATATATATATATATATATATATATATATATATATATATGAAAATGAAAATGAAATATGATGTTTTATAAACTCTCCCAAAAACCGCCTTAGCAACCCTGAAGATGTCGGGAGGGCCCGACGAAAGCTTGGTTGCCTACAATTTTTAATAATGTTTTATTGCTTTTAAATTGTTTTTAAACTTTTTAACTGCTTATAAATATTTTATCCCCTCTTGGTGATCGCAATTATTTCGACATAACATATATATATATACATACTCGTATGATAACTTAAAGCTTCCTAGAAGTTTATTACATTTTTAAACCCTGCTTCCCACACAGATTTTACAGAGAGTCAGCTTATTTTGCTAAAATTGGTTTACTTAAGCATATAAAGGTTTTCCATTTAAATTCATTATTGTTTCTTTTTGCTTCATTCACTTCTGTTTGTTTCTCTATTAATTTTGCTCTTTTGAAAAGATATCAAGAAAGATTATGAATGAACATCATAGATCAAACCCTTAGATGATTTTCTTCCACTGATTCAGCTTGAAAATTAGCTAGATAGTTTAGCCTTTCTTCAGTAACTGTTTAAAAGCTTTTGTAGGAAAAAAGAGCTTATTTCCTTAATTGTTTCATCTGCAATCTGCTTCAACTTCTTAATTTGCATTCCATTAGCCATACTTCCTCAGTTATTCTAGCTATAAAACATTTAACTATCATCATTCTATAATAATGCCAGTCACAATCATACCTTTAAAAAAAACTATTATAGGAAAAAAGAAGAATGCACCATGCAACAGTTTGCTCTGGAAATATGAAAAGAAAACTAAAGCAAATGTAGTTACAGTATATAAATTTGGAAAGAAATAATTATGTACAGAAAGGCATACATTTTTAAAATATTTGTAATATTTTCATTCTTTTATCTTTAAAATATTCAAATCAAAACCATCTGGATTTAGATTATTGTCTTGTAGCTCTTGAAAAAAGGAACCAGATTTTTAGCAGGTGTAAATCATAACAGTTTCTTGTATATTTAAACTCATGAGCCAGCATTAGTAATACATTTTAGCACTATAGTCATATCTAACTACTAGAACACGTCCCAACCCCATAATTGCTTAGAAGAGAAGGTTAGAGTTCATTAGAATTTAGTTAGAATTGTCTAGCAACTAGCCAGAAAGACCCAAGAAAACATAAAGTACACAATGATAATACAGACTAGAATAATACAGAATCAGAATAAATTTAATCTGGGGAACAGAAAAATCCTCAAAATCCTAAAGAAGAACTATCAGCACCCTTCCAGCAGACAGAAGCTGAGCCACGCTGTCATGGACAAAATATAATACATACAGCAAGAAGAATTAATGAAGGACAAAGAAACCTAAGTAAGAAAAGACCTGTTCACGATAGATGAGTTCAAATCATCAAGGCCAGATGAATTACTAAACTGGCAGGAATTGCCAACACCCCTGAAGAAAAGCTCAGGATCCAAAAAGATCTTGACAGACTTGAACAATGGGTCCTATCCAACAAAATGAATTTTTATGTGGAGAAAAGCAAAGTTTTGTATTTAGGCAGGAAAAACCAAAAGTATAAGTACAGATTAGGAGAGACCTGGCTCAAAAACAATAACTTTGAAATGGACCTTGGGGTCCTCATGGATGATCACTTGAAAATGAGCCAACAGTATGCGGCAGTAGCCAAAATAGCTAATACAATCCTTGGTTGTATAAACAGAGGCATAGAATCAAAATCACATGAAATATTAGTACCACTTTATTAAATCCTTAGTAAGACCTTACCTGGAATACTGCAACCAATTTTGGTCACCACACTACAAAAGGATGTTGAGTCTTTGCAAAGAGTTCAGAGAAGAGCAACTAAGAGGCCTGGATACTAAAACATATGAAGAACGGTTGCAGGTTTGGATTTGGCTAGTCTAAAGAAAAGAAGAACTAAAGGTGACAGAGTATTCCAGTATTTGAGGGGCTGCCAGAAAGAAGAGGGGTCAATTATTCTCCAAAGCACCAGAGGGCAAGAAATAATGGTTGGAAACTAATCAAGGAGAGAAGTAACCTAAAATTAAGGAGAAACGTCCTAACAGTGAGAACAATTAATCAGTAGAATGGTTTGCCTTCAGTGTTATGCTCCATCATTGGAGATTTTTAAGAAGAAACTAGACAGCGACTTGTCTGAAATGGTTTAGGTTCCTGCATGAGCAGGGTGCTGGACTAGAGGACCTCCAAGGTCCCTTCCAGCTCTATTCTATTCTATTTTACATTGCAGAGTTCTGAAGAAGCTGGCAGACCTGATCTCAGAATCACTGAACCATATCTTTCAAAGATCCTGGAGCACTGGGAAACTATTATAGCAGGGCTTTTCAACTGGTGGTACGCATACCTCTACGTCGGCACCTGGCAGGTGGTACGTGTACGACAAGTTGAACAGCACTGTAAAAAAAAGTGTAAAAAAAGTGTAAAAGTGGATGAGGTGAAGCGGCGGCAGAGCCACACAAACTTGTGGGAAAGTCAGCTGGAACTGCGCGAGGAGTTGCCTGGGTCCTACTGAGAGCCCAGGATCAAAGCACGCAGCTCCAGCTGATTGGCGGTGGCAGGGAGCCTCACGCAATCTTTGGGTGGAGAGTCAGCTGGAGCTGTGCGAGGCATTGCCTGCCTGGGTCCTATGGAGAGTCCAGGATCAGCGTGCAAAGCTCCAGCTGATTGGGCTGGCAGGCAGCCTCACTCAGTCTTCAGGCAGAGATTCAGCTGGAGCTGCGCAAGACATTACCTGGGTCCTGTTGAAGGGAAGAGAAGAGAGGATATAAAGGGGGGGAGAAGAGAGGATATAAAAGGGGGGATAGAAGAAAGGATATAAAAGGGGGGAGAAGAGAGATATTAAGGGGGAGAGAAGAGAGGATATTAAGGGGCATCAGAATGTAAATCACGTGACCCTGGGAATGCTGCAACAGTCATAAGTGTGAAAAATGGTCACAAGTCATTTTTTTCAGTGCTGTTGTAACTTTGAACAGTCACTAAGCGAACTGTTGTACGTCAAGGACTACCTGTACTTTATCACTTTTTTCCATTTATTTTTTTTTTGGTCAAGTTTTTGACACCTTGCTAGGCAACTGTTGATACTCGAATATTGCCATATTCTAAAAGGGATACAATTGGTGAAAAGGTTGAAAAGCCCTGTATTAGAGGACTCGGAACCAGCTGATGTGGTTCCCATCTTCAAAAAAGAAAAAAATGGACCCAGGAAACTATAAACCAATCAGCCTTACATCAGTACCAGAAAAGATCCTGGGAACCATAATCAAGCAACAAATCTGTGAACACTTAGAAACAAGCAAAGCTATTATAAGTAGTCCTCAACGTATGACCACAATTAAGCCCAAAATTTCTGTTGCTAATTGTTAAGTGAATTTTGCCCCATTTTACGACTTTTCTTGTCACATTGGTTAAGTGAATCACTGCAGTTGTTCAGTTAATAACAAGGTTGTTAAGTGAATCTGGCTTCCCCATTGACTTTGCTTGTCAGAAAGTAGCAGAAGGTGATCACATGATCCTGGGACACTACAAACATCATAAATATGAGTTAGTGCTAAGTATCTGAATTTTGATCACATGACCATGGGGATGTTGCAATGGTTGTAAATGTGAAAATGGTCATAAGTCACTTTTTTCAGAGGTTTTTCAGAGACCAATTTCGAATGGACACTAAATGAACTGTTGTAAGTTAAGTACTACCTGTACTAGAAGTCAACATGGGTATGTCAAAAAACATTATGCCAGACAAATCTTACTGCATTTTTTGACAAAGTGACTAAATTAGAGGACCAGCGAAATGCTCTGGACATAGTATACTAGGACTTCAAATGCCTAAGGCATTTCACAAAGTAGACCGCAATCTGCTTCTTGGTAAAATAGAAAAATGTGGGACAGACAGCATCACACCATTCATAACCGGGTAATACTCAGTGGGGAATACTTACATGGAAGACGTTCCATCTTTGGAGTAATTAGCATTAATTACTATTTCTTTTCAAGGAAATGTGCCAATCTCTGTTACTAAAATATGTTGGTGTGTTTTAAGGCCTGGGATGCCTCAAGGTTATAATTATTTGTTATTTGTTCTGGCTGCTACCTGTATTATGTCAGAATCATAATTCTCTGAGAAGTCCATAACTATGCCCCATTCTGAAAAGTAAGAAATTTGCTTCAATGAATATTCAGGTAATTACAATTTCTTAGTTGTGGTAGTTTTTCAAGAACTAATTAAAATAAGGTCCATGTTGCTCAGTTTTATTATTCCATTTGGAAAGGGAAATAAATTCTGCTTGAATTAATACATCATTAGCTACCAAAGTCAGTTACAATTAAAATCAAAAAGAGTTAAAAACTTGTACAAAAAGATATGTGTTAAGGGCCTTTTTTTAAAAAAAAAAAATCTAACAAAGATGTCAAGGACCTGTGCAGGGAGTACTTTCCAAATAGGTGAGGTAGCAAATAATTAAAATGATTGGAACAAGCTTTAAACAGCTGTTTAATAGAATTAGCAGATCTGCACAGGTTGCCAATTTGCTTCCGAATATAACTCAAGGTATTATTTTCATTTATAAAGGCCTTTTAAAGTTTCAGGACCTGGGTATTTGCATAACCAGCTCCTTTCAATAATATCTGCCTAGTGAAGTTTTGAAAAAATAATAATACTGTAGTTAATCTCCAGTTTAGTTTGTATCTAGCACATTTCCAGTCAGCCCCTCTATCCACATCAGAGCAAGAAAATATTTGTAGCTCAGGGTTGAACTGAGGGGTCCTTGGTGCTCTCTGAGCTTTGGTGGTTTTCTTGCAGGCATTCATTGTCAAACTTAAGTAATAATATCAGTGCTAGAAGGGAGAGGGGGGTTTCTTACTTTATATACTAGTAGATTGCCCTGTCAGTGTCGGAGGTTCCTTGATTAGACTGTTGCTTACTGTTAGTTAGTTTGTCTGCATTGGTAGATACTTGATTACCGTATTGTTTTACTTCTTGATTGTTGGTCTAGTGTTAGTTGTGGCTGATAAATAAACAAACATCTACATATCACTCAAAGGAAAAACCAAAAAGCCTCAAAAGACTAAATGTATAGGAAATGAACCAGGCTGAGCCTGAGATCATGAGTTCTTTCATGCCCACAAGAAAACTAAATCCAGAGTCAAAAGATCTGAATTCTTTCGACTCTTATCTACTGCCAATTTGCTTTGCCCATTAGTAGTTCAGATTCTTGCAAAAAGCTTAAGCTTATAATAAACGTTTATACTCATTTGAACTGCCTGGACTTTCTGATTTCTCTGGGCTTGACAAATGTCTCCTCACTCATAGTCAATACTTATATGAACAGTGTTCAGCCTTAACACATACACATCAACTCACAGATATACGTGCAAAGGGAACTTCTTAATTCAACATCATGTAGACTGGGTATATATATATTTTACTTTATATTTACCAATGAATATACATCTCCCCAGGAGGTTAGATATGGCTTAAATCCTTATCCAGTTCCCATTAGGTCTCCTTGGATAAGTCATAATCTTTCATATATTTTCATCAACACACAATACCAAAAAGGGGTCCCTTGTCTTTATGTCATCCTGAAGTACCTTCTGCATCATGTTTGCCAGTAGCAGGATACCAAACAATCCAGGAAGGAAGGATTCTCAGCTAGATCTGTCTTGTTATGCATGGCCAAGTTGGCTGTATTCCAAGAAATAAAAGAGCAGATATTGGATCAGGAGATGCAAAGAGATTTTCTCAGCTGTTCCTTGGTGTTCTTGGTTTCTTCTGCTTAAAGAAAGATTGACAGAAAGCTTGCTATTTTTCATGGTTATTTGCTTAGGCAGTTTTAAAATTATATAAATATTGATTAAATTATATCATATGTGTGATGTGGTGGTGTAATGGTAATGATGTTTGCTTCCCACTCGGGAAGTTCAATCCTAGATAGCAGCAGATGTTTCTCTCTTATGGAACAAAGAAAAAATCTCTGCTGCGAACTCCATGTAGGTGTCAGGAAGGTCATCCATCCAGTAAATGCTCAGCTCCATCCTATTGTACTAATTCTACTCCGAATTAAGGAACTACAAGGGCATAAAAAGAAAAAAATGAATAAATTAAGTCATATCTTCTGTAGATTCTTTAACAAAAAAACAATGCCTTTTTATTAAATACATCTTAACTAATTAATCAGATGTGTTTATATTTATTTATTGTATACAAATATACATATTTAAATCAGAGTGTTTGGTATAATTGTTAAGGTACCAGGCTAAAACTGCGAGACCATTAGTTCGAGACTGTCCTTAGACACAAAGCAGCTGGGCCAGTCACTCATTCATAGCCATAACTTTTTTATTACATAAAATGTAATCAGTTTGATTAATTCAAGTATTTATCAATTTAATGACAATTGTTCAGTACAGATACTTCGTACAATATTTATTTATTTATTAAATGTATATGTTGTCCATCTCACTATCTATAGTGAGTCTGGGTGGTTTACAATGTCATAAAAACAAATATAAAACCATTAAAATCAAAAATTGTAAAAGTTTAAAAACTAAGAACACAGACAGTATATGCTTGCCTTTTGCAGTTCAAAATATATCATACTCTTGTGAAGAATTACTGTGACTTTTTATATTTTCCTAACCATTCGCATTAAAAATATCCCGCTGCTTCTAATATTTGTTTGTGTGTGTATTGTTTCCTGTTCAAAGGAAAGTTTGATATTTTTTTTAAAAAAAAATGAGTTCCTTTTGTTGATTCAGGAAGACTCTTCATTGACTTCTAAAGAGGGGCATGTTTAGGTTAAGGATTAGTTTGAGTGTCAGACTAGGATGCTGTTATGGATTTGAGACTCACTGAATCCAAAGGCCATTCAGCTTTAATTTCTAAATAATTATCTTAGGCTGAATATGCTAAATTGCAATTTTGATCAATAGTGGACTTCTATATTTCCAACTGTTCATCAACTATAACTGGGTGGTTAGTTCTAACACTTTGCTGATAGGAGTTAACGGAACAAAAGCAATTTATATTGAATGGATGTATTAATGTAAAACACTGAGCTAAACTCAAAAAAGTGATGACTTTTTACTACATTTTTAAATAAGTGCTTAAAGTTAAATGAGCTATGAAATAAATGTATTGTATACATTTATTTATTTACATATGTAGAAGTTATTTATTTACATATGTAGAAGTTGTGAATTCATAGACTTTTTTCTACTTTCATCCAGTTTCAGAGGTTGGAATTCTATTTTATTTCATAAGAAAATAGAATGACAATTATTGGTTCATATGCAGAAAGATCAGTTACCATACTCATGAAAAGCCTGTTATCTGATAGTTCTACCCATTAGTAAAATCTGCAGCTGTTCATATTTTCTTTACATAGCACGTGTCACTGTGGCAAATACAAAATATTTTGATCCATCAAGATTACAGAGATTGCTGAAAGGCAATAAACATGAAATAACAAGAATTTTATGTTGGAATGACAGTTAAATAATAAAACATTAATAAAACAATGTCAGATATTTATTAAAGTTTAATTATTTTACTGAGAATTTGAAATTTTAAAAAGTGAACTAGTTACTTTATAATAAATAATATATTCATTATTAAAAAATTACAAATTATTTTGTGTTGTTCTCAATACAAAGATTTTAAAAATGTACTACTAACATGTATTCGTATTAATTACATTTGCATTAAAGGGGCAATATGCTGTTCATTATGAGTGCAGGCTTTTTAGAATAAAATAAGTAGCTACCAGAATACCTGATACTATACTAGATAACAGCTACCTTACCTGCATCACCAAAATCCAGACAATCACAAAAAGGTAGAGGGAAATAAATAAATACTAACAACTTAAGATAATTTTTATCAATTCAAAGGTGACAGTCATGGTGAATCTTGACAAAAAAAGCATAAACTTAAAGATCTCCTTTATGAAAAGAGGGCAATTAAAGTTTCTATTCTATGATTAATCACAATTTGTTATTTCTTCTAATTTGGGAAACAATAAACTTGTATACTTTTTCTTCAGTAAAATTAGATCTAAATTATTCAGTTTATTTATTTACTATTTATTGAACATTTGACTGCCATTCATTCTTAACGTAAAAATGCTTCATTTTATGGAGTTAGGAAACAGATGAGGAACTTTAAGAATTGTTCATCAATTACCAATATTGATAATTGATTCTCTATTTAAACAATGGCAAAAGGATATTTCTAAATTCATATGGTAAAGAAAAAAAATAATTTGATAAAAATTTGATAAAATTACTGCAAGATGCTAAAGAAATAGGAGTTTTAGATTTATCAGATATTAAATTCTTCTTTAATACCTGGTGGGGAGGAGTGGGTGACTCTTCAAAATAAGAAATTAGTCAAACTAGAGTTGCTGTGAACTAAAATCTGGATGGCATACCTACTTATAGTATGATAAAGTTAAAATGATATTGGCTTTAAGAATAATTTTGTTATATGTGCCATACAAAGGGTCTGGAAGAAATGCAAAACAAGATTCTCAACAAAGGTCTTTGGGTGTCACCTCTGGAAGCTGTTTTAGAAAGCAAACAATGGGGAGACCAGACTGGTAGACTTATGGGCAAACAATACTTTTTAAATAAGGTGAACCTACTCTTAAGTCTAAGGAAGAGATTATTAGAAGGATGTATCTGTCATTGGTTTAGATACTTACTTCAACATACTTAGTTGAAAGAAAGATTTGAACTAGACACCAACAGGTATGGGTTTAGCTTTGTAAAAAGTGAATTCGAAATTCGGATGACGAGGATTAACATGCCAAGCTTTATAAATTTCTATTGAAATTAATTTGGAGAATGAATATGTAAAGCGTTGTATCATTCAATGTACAAAGAAATTTGGGTGTAATGTAATGCTTGAACAATGGAAAAATGTGAACAAAGAGTTTAAAATTTACATTGAACTATAACTTAAAGATTTTTTTTATACAAAGTGAAGTATTGATGTTACTTAACACTTGACAAAGTGTCAAAAGATGTAGCTAGATGCTTCAAATGTATGTTGGAAATGTAAAAAAGGAACTTTTTTATCATCTTTGGAGGACTTGGCACAAAGAAATAAATATGGGGAAAAGATTCGTGTTTTAATACAGAAGATTTTCAAAATGAATATAAACATCAAACCAGAGACTTTTTTTTTAGGCTTAATGGACAAAGAATTTGAAAAAAAAAATTCAGAACGTTGTGGTCATATATGTTGACAGCTGCGAGAATGCTCTATTTGCAAAAATGGATAGAATGGCTGGAGAAACTGATGGTATTAGGAGAGATGGTTAAATTAACTGTAATCAAAGAAAAGAGCACATCCAACTTTGTTTCTATTTGGAAACCGCTCCTGGATTTTGTGCTTGCGATAGAAAAAAATGAAACTTTGACTTTGGGATTTGTTGTTATAGAAATAGCTAGTGAATATTATATATGCAAAAGTTAAAAGATGAGGCTATAATGTTATTATTTTTATTCTACTTAACTGAAAAGAGTAAATAGAACTTAATGCTTTTCTTTCTTATTCCCTTTATCTTACACTCCTCTCCCCCCTTTTCCCTTTTCCCTTTTCTCTTTTCCCACTAGTTTGATTTTCATTTATATTTTGATAAATTTAATAAAATTATATTAAAAAAATAATTTTCATAATATGTATCATTGCTACGTATAATTTTTTTCCCAGAATTAGTGAACTAGCCTTCATATAAGGCTGAAATTGAGTTTTGGTGTTAGTATGGGAAGGATGTTAGTAAGGTCCTGTGTACTTTCAAATGGAACAACTGTGAAAAATAAAATAAAATCTGTGCTGATAGAAGTTTTAAACACTTTATGAACTTGAAATAGTCATTGAAGTTATGCTAAACTGTATGCAAGTATCTAACTGGAAGCTACTTTCTTGCCAGCTGCATTCACTGAGTGATACTGTAAAATATCCAGTGCACTAAAAATAAATACTATTGTTGACTTCATCATACCATTAGCTATAGATTTGTGAAAGAAATGTTTCAAAAGAAGATAATATAATATCTGTAGTTCAGGACTGAACTGTGGAGTTCGTGGTGCTCTCTGAACTTTTTTGTTTGCTTGCAGACTTTTTATTACAAAATAAATAAGTGCTTAGCTGATGTTACCTAGTTGGGTAATGAAACATCTGCAAGGAAGCAACGAAGTTCAGAAAGCACCAAGCACTCAAAAGGAAATATTCCAGCCATTTTCTTAAATTAGAGCTTACATTCTTCGTAAACTCTAAGGAAATCATCTAAAAGTAATGTCCATGATAATGCTGTTCTCAGGTGAAAGCCAAAAGTAGATAGGATTTTAGTTTGTTATCATTACATAATGTAGTAAATCTTTTTATACTTGTGCTTTGAGTGATTTTGGCTAATCAGAATAAAGATGGAGATTTAAAAGAGGCAGCATAAGATTAATTTTTATTAGTGGAGCAATTGACAATGGGACAAGACGTTTTTGTACCAGTTTGAAATAAAACAGTGAACCAGTGCAAAATAATGCACTTGACTGGATCAGAGAATTTAGGATGTGAACAAGATCAAACTCAAACTAGATCAGGCTTTATCTTACTAACTTTCAATTCTGAAGGAGATTTCTTGAAGACCATATCAATGGATTCATTTCTTGAAAGACCTTGCTGAAGAATCCATGGTTATCAAATTTTAATTTAGAACAATAGTGTGCTGGATACTCCAGTATCACATTCTTTTTATTCACACAGTCTATAATCGGTAGAAATGGGTAACATTGAAACAATATAATGATTTCTAAAAAAATGATACCTTGATTTATGCTAATATTCTACATATTTTATAAGTGACTCCAGCTGCTATTCATAATCTTCAACTTTTTTATAGAAATACTTTAAGAAATTTAGTGTAGGCAATGTCAATATTCATTTGTATTTTGTTGCGGGTCATTTTCAATAATGTGGAAAATGATTAATTCAGAGTGCATTTTTTAAAAAAAATACTTTGTTTTTTATCATTAATTGGATAGCCGCACTCTATTACTGTTACTGTTAGTTATTTTTTCCACATAAAAAATAATAAGCAAATCTTTCAAAGACAAAATATATATTTTTACAAAGAAAAGCATTTACCTACTTTATAAATGTTCTTTAAGGCAAAGATATCATAGACACTTACACATATTTAAAGCACATGAAAGTAAAATAAGGTAATGCCATTTAACAGGAAGTTTGCAGACTTTTGGGCTGGATGTCACCTGGGAATCACTGCACATTTTCATGACCTCCCTGTGAGAAACTCCTCAGATATCATAGTAAGTCTGATTCATCAGCTGCAGCAGAAGCAATTGAATTAAAGCTGAAATATTTATGTGTCTGACTCCTCACATTCCTAAATAAGCATGCCCTGGATAAGATTTCTGGAGGAATTTGTTTTGCTGCTTCTCAAAGCCTGTGCTCCTAAGGATTTTTTTTCTTTTTCTAAACACTAAAATATTATACTTTGTATCTGATTTTTTATTTAAGTCTGAATACTGAGGTGTGCTTTTGTGATGTGTATAAAGTGTACTGCTCTTCAGAGATATGTATTTCAGCACTATGAGGACTGGGATCATTTAGGCTGCACATGTAGATACATATACATTCTGCAACTGTGTCTGACTTTTCTTTTCATCCCTAGGTGAAAGACTTGATCTGATCTTACTTTTTGCACATTTTTTCATGCTCCATGCAGTAATCAATTTTATGGGGACACATTTGTAGGCTGACCAAGGATAAAAAGATTAACTACTTTTTCTGTCCATAAATTAATGAATCCTTAGATGGTTTCCATATAGATTTTCCACACTTGCCCTCATATGATATTCAGGCATACCTCTTTAAAACAGTTTTAGCTTTCTTTCTATGTCAAATTGTTTCCATAACTCCCTACAGCTACATTCAGTTTTTTCTGCATTGAGACTGTAAGACTCTTTTCATCTTAAAATAAAATACTGGATTTTACAGTACATAATTCTTACTCACGGAATTTTGATGCGGGGTCTGTTTGCATATATGTATTTGTTTATGCATGTGGGTTAGAAAGCCAACTATTTTTACACACTGAAGTCATTTCCTTTTAAAGTCTTACATCATCTGCCCAATATTTATTTGGGTAATTTTTGAATCTTTTGATCTATTGATAATCAATTGAGAATTGTTGTCCATTGCTGATCTGTTTGCTGCATGATATGACCACCCCATAGTGATTTCCATGAGAGAGATATGTAATCATTATATAGTGTATGAATGTATTTGTACTGTCATCTAATAGATTGTCCAGATTTTATGAATTTTGGTAACCTTAAATATACAGGAAAAGATTTAATGAAAGTATTTTAAGAATAGACTTCACAAGTGTGGTTTAAAAGCATAGCCAATAATTAATTGGAAAATTCCTTCCATTTAATGTTTCTCAAACAAAGGATCAAATGACGCATGCAGTTTCCCATTATTTCCATATGGGCTTAATATATTTCTTTCGTATAATATAGAAGAAGTAGTAGAACTTATTCTCTGCCCTTTTAGTCTCAGGTCCCTAAACACTGAATCCACTATCTTTATTCATCAGCTTTTCTTGGTTCATAAAGATTGATAGACTTCTTCAGAATGACACTATTTTCTTTAGTTAAAATTCTGTTGTTCATTCATGTAACGTTTTCCAAATTTAAATTATAAGGCAACTTCATGAAGTTAATGTACAGTCATTTATATTTCTCTTTTGGTTCCCTGGCATATGACACAGAAAGATGGATATAATTAAGAGTTTTAGTTTGTATATTTATTAGCTTTACATTAATTATGTGTGATAAATAGCATGTTTCTGTGTAGTCATTTATGATATATAGCTCTATCACATAATAGAAAAAAGAAAGTTTTGTGGAATATTTTAAATATAACAATTTGGAAACTATTGCCTACTGAAACCTCTAACTATATTTAGTTTACATTTAGCATTTTTAGCATTTTAGCATTTTATATTAAAATAAATAATATATGAATACTAAATGTGATATTTACATAATTGTTACTGCTAGACACTCTTAAATTGTAGTTTTAATGGTACATACATTTATTTAAGAACAACTATTATTTAAGTAACATTTGAACATATGAAGTCTGCTTGAAGAGTTAAATAAACTTATTTATTTATATTATTTTGCTTTATAAGGGTGTCCAATTGCAAGGGACTCATAACAGAGTGTAATGGATTTTAAAACAGATCATTAAAACAAAAAAGAATAGGAAATAATGATGAGGATTATGTTCATGTCTGGAAGTTAAAAAGTAAATATCAAATATTTATGCATGCTCAAGGGCATGCTGGAAGAACCAAGTTTTCAAAGATTAGTGGGATCAGGGTCAGATGAATTTTTTGGGGGGGATGCTGTTCGAGATAGCAATGACAGAGAATTCATTTTTACAGCTCTCAAAACACTGCCCTGTTTTGCTATTGGAATCCAAAATAATCCAATCCTGACCAACATAATAGATGGACAAAAACAATCTGAGAGTCAATCCCACAAATATCCAAATTTTGAGCCATGAATGGCTACCAACACATTAAATTGTACTTTGAAACCAATGCAATCTGCAAAGTAATAAATGCCATCCATAATTAAATGCTATTCATAATTATTCATACTATTTTTGCCACTTTTCCTAGTATGAAAATTAGGAAAACTAGGATAAAAGGAGAGGGTATACCATTGCTTTCTTAAGAAACAGTGGACCAGCCCTGTCTCAAGAATACATTTAGCACTGTGTGGATCCAGCCATGCATTTCCTTGCTGAATGCCTTAACCAATCAGGAGGAGCAAGGATTTAAAATACAGGTGGCTGCACTAATGCTCAACATCCTTGGGCCCAAATGTACTCCAAATAATTTCCTACCTTATGGGCTATAGTAAGCTGAAAGTAGAGTGTAAATCACATATTTTAGGATACATAATGTAGAGATAAAGTAAATATTATATGTAATAATGTATAAACTCATAACTATCCAGTTGAGCTATTTCAATATGCTTTATTTAGGATGGCTGTTAAAAATTCCCAGAAACTAGTCTAAAACGTAATGGCCTGCATACTTTCTGGTTATTTTCATTGGAAGCATTGGCTTAAGGTGCTAGTTTTAACTTATAAATCCGTTTCGAGCTTGACGTTTGGATGCCTTCAGGATAACTTGTTCCAACCAATCAGTAAGACCCACCAGGGAGAAATTGTTATTAATTCTTCACTTTGGGGGGGGGGGGCGGCTCAAAGCTATAAAGGGAGAAGGCACTGCTTTTCAGGGCAATCCTTTGAGGATGGACTTCCAGTACACATCAGGCTGACCTCTCCTGTATGGAATAGTTTTGAAGAGCCTACCTTGATTTCATCATGTCATCTTTCATTCTGTTTTTATCATTTTTATTTTTATACTTGGTGGATATAAGTTTCATAATTTTCATAAGAGTTTATACTATGGATGTTTTATCAGTTTTATAGTCTATGTAAGCCTCTGAGATTTTTCAGTTGAAGCAGGATAAAAACATGATAAAGAAATGCATCTTCAATTCAAGGATAAAAATACATGAATTTTATATATATTCAGTAAATTCAATCTCTAAGGGAGAAAGGAAAGAAAACCTCTGTTGAGGTTTAGTGAACTCTACATTTCAACTTTTGTAAGTCAGCTAGTCATGGCGTCACTCAGACTATTGCTGTATATACAACATTGCTATTTAGGAAGGAAGGATTTATGAATTGTACTATTGTTCCATTTTAAGCTAATATTTATTTTATTTTTAATTTAATTTTGGAAAGAGAAATAAGACATTAATGTGATATTGAATCATCTACCAATACCTAAAAGTTAACAGTTCATAAAAAACGTTAGATTTATTGAGCTTGAAATGTAGCTAAAAAGATAATTTTACATTGTGGGAAAACTACCACTATGAAAATACTGGATTTGACAAATGTGTTCATTTTTTGAATTGGCTCTCTGTTGTCCTATTGAAACTCTGATAAATATAATTCCATATGGAGAAAGCTTTTATATAATGTATTTATTGTAAATTTTGCATGTGAATGTTTGTTTCACTAATTTTTCCCTTTCCCCATTTTTCTTTCTTTTTCATGTTATTTGTGTGTTTGTGTGTTTGTGTTTTTATGGGGACGGAGTGTGGGACTGAGATTTTGCACTTTTTAAAATCAGTAACACTATTTATTTGTTTGTTTGTTTATTTGTGTAACAAAAAAGAAAGAGGATTTGTATTATATTACTTTGTCATCTATACTAGTGCTCTATTGCACGTATGGATGAGGTATGAGGGAATGAGTGTTACTAAACATTTTAATACAATTTATCAATTCACTGTTTTTGATTTAATAAGCTAACATATTCTAGGTGGCCATAGTTCTTCCAATTTTTCAACAACTTACCTAGAGAAAATATGTATTATATATATTTTATAAATGTGTGTATGTATGTATGTATGTATGTATGTATGTATGTATTGTCTCTCCTTCCAAGCCGTTCGTCGTCTCCTCCCATAGCAGCTCTTGCCGCCTAACCTGCAGCCCTATCACTCCAGTCCTGCCAGTTGCTATCTCGTTGTGGTGTCACCTGGCCCCCCTCCTCTTTTGCCAGTTTGCTGTCCTCCCTAGGGATCGCAGCTTCCCCATTTGTAGAGCCATGGTCTTGCTTTTGCACTGTATGGGATGGCCATCTACTCTGTGGATTGCCATGTTATTTCTCCCATCTTCTGAGAGTCTGGTATGCTGGTAGGAGGTCTATGTGCCAGTTGATGGAATTTTCATCCGAAAGCCAGGCTTCTTTAAGAAGGCGGCTACTCTTAGTGGTCTCACGAGATATGGTCGTGAGACAAAAAAGGAGGGGGGAGTATGAAGCAGGAACATCTGAATAGTTGTTCTTTGCAGGATCAGGAAGAGGGAGCTACAATCACCAGATCCACCAACAGGCTGCCGGATGAGAATCAATTTAACACATTGCAGAGTGACATAGCTAATGGGCCAATGACACGCTCGAGGAGCCGGGTGCAGAGACAGGCAGCTGTATATAGGCAAGCTCCCTAATCACCTAGCATTTTAACTCTGATGATGTCAGTAGTTTGGCTGATGAAAGCTCAGTAAGTAACTTTTTTACTCACAGGCTTGTTTATATTAAACAGTCCTGTTTATTTTATCCTGGTGTTCATTTTTCTTATATTTATATATATGGGGCTAAATAAAATAAACTTCAAATGGTACAAATAAGGAGAAATACACTGATTTGTGATTCAAAGCTAGTGTTAAGGGATTTTTCTTGGATTCTTCATTAAACATGTTGAAACTACCTGGGCATGGTAACCATGTATAAAATATACCCTAGATTAGGACCTTGGATTTTTATAGTAGATTAAGCCCAGTTATCTGTCATTGTACAGCCAATAATTAAACCAATGTTATTATTCCATTCAATGTAACCTTTGTGTTACTTCTACACTGTTCTTTAATTTTAAGTATTTTACATTTTAAAAATTATTTCTCAATGGATTAAATAATTGGATTAAATAATTAAATAACCAGCAAATGGATTAAAATAATTAATTATTTTTCTTGTGAATTTTCCACTTTTTATAATGAATAAGTATTCTCAAAATTTGGTATATAATTACAAGGAAAAAGAAAAAAATCCTCTCTAAGTTATGTTGTTCACAAATAACAATCACAAGAAGAAAATCAAGGAAACAACATTATACTTGGAATAAGCCTGTAATTTTTTTTCTTTTTTTTGCGCCTTAGGACTGTATCAGTAGGTAAGGTAAAAATTCAAGTTCATTGGTATCATCTAGCCAACTTTCAATAAGAATAATAAAAACAGTGTCTTACATAATGTCAAAACAAATCCACATAGAGAACAATAAGAATTCAGCTCCATACAGTATACCAATATTGATATATGGTTTTTTATATTTATATGTTATTTTGTTCTTTGTTCTTTTTATAAGCCACAAATGAACTTGAGCTGAACAGCTATAGAATTAAAAACAAACAAATGTGGTATTTACATTATTTGCATCTAGATATCCTTAAAAGCATTTCTATTAGCAGCATTTATCATTGTGGTAATCTACCTGAAAATGAAGCATGATCCATAGAATTTCTCCATCCACATAAAATTTAATTTTTGCAGAACAGACTCATTTATCAGAAAGACCATACTGGTGACCATACAACTATGAGCAGTGTTTTTCATATTACCATTTTTATATTATTTTTCCCTTAACATCCATTCCTATGTTATCCCTTGCAACTCACGCCAGTGGCAGCATGACAGAACTAGTCTTGTTTAAAAATAAGCAAGCCACAAAAAGGAAACACGCAACTAAAAACTCTCTGAACAGATTAATGGATATAAGATGCTTGAATAAGGCACATTTTATTTTGATTACTGAAGGATCAAATTCATAGTTTGAGTTAAAGGATGGCTGTTACAAGATTGTTTTCAGATATTTGAAGAATATCATCATGACCTCAATATCTAGTTATCTCAAGGCAAATGTACCCAATTTCTTTCCATAGGAATTACTTGTGATTCTTTTTTGCTCTTCTCTAAATATGTTTCTTATAGTCAGGATATGCTTTATTTTCAAGCATTTTGTTTCTCATGTACTCACAGAAGAAATAAGTCAACCAACTAAGAACTTCCTGAAGAAGTTAGGACTTGTTGCAGTTGTTCTAGACCCTTTGATTTGCCAAAAAAACCCCACCCCAAAATAAAAAAATTAAAAACAGAACCCAAATGATGAACTAGCAAACCCAGCAGCACAATGCAGTATTGAAGGCTAACTCTGCCCATTGCCAGGAGTTCAATCCTGATCGACTCAGGTTCCCATTCTTCCAAAGTCAATAAAATGAGGGTGCAGATTGCTGATGGCAATATGCTAACTCTGTAAACTGTTTACAGAGTGCTGAAAGCACTATGAAGCGATATATCAGTCCGGTTTCTATTGCTATTTGAATTAGATGTAGTATTAGAGAATTCTCAATAGATATGGAGCTAAATAACATCCTTTCCATATTCAAAGAAAGTGTTTATAGCATTTGGTTGGTTGGTTAGTTCCACAACATGTTGGTTGCATAAGTGCTACAGAATATTATTAAGATGCTTCAGTATTTGAACTGAACCTTGATTTTAACAGGATGCATAGGTATCAGTTTTTCTAAGGGAAAAAGTTCAAACACAAACCAATGTCTGACTTCCTGTTGCCATTTTGTGCTATTCAATTTAGTGGACAATTTTATCTATATATGCAGATAATTAATTCTGCATTTTCATGGCCTATGCAGATCATAATCTCTAAAACTTTCACATATAATCAGGAAATTGAGGTCTGTGTGAAAATCTGTTTTCCTAGTCTGGCTTTTAGCCCTTTAGGTTAAACGTACTAAATCTTCTTAGCAGGAAAAGTAACCTTAACTGATGGAGATAATACACTTATGACTACACAGTACTGTATTATTGCTAGAGCAGTTAGACAGTTGAACCTTTATGCTCTGAAATGATCGTTTTGTTATAGACTCTTAGCTGCAAGCAAATGTAATACTATTCCAAAGAATATGAAAGAACCTTTTACAAGAAAAAATTAACTATAATAATACACATAGTGATAAATCAAGTGTGAAGTTTGAGGCAGATGTGGAAAATAATGTTAATTCTTACTTGGAATGCAACATTATTATACAACATTGATGGTTTCTTGAGTTTAGTCCAGCTTTATCTTTATCTTTATCTTTAATTGCAACTTGTGACTCCAGAATAGGAAGGAAGGAAGGAAGGAAGGAAGGAAGGAAGGAAGGAAGGAAGGAAGGAAGGAAGGAAGGAAGGAAGGAAGGAAGGCTAAAATCTGAAAGACTATAAAGTCATACAAATCACTTAAGATATAATCATAGTAAAAAAGTTCAGACAGAATGGATATAATTCCTAATATTTCTATGGTGTGTTTGATTTCAAGGCAAAAAGTGAAGGTCTTTGTCTATCTAACTCAATAAATTTTGCTGTGATTATATACATACCTACTCATATTCTAAAACATTTTAATTCATATGTACAATGTTGAATAGATGTAATTTCCATGTTTATGTTCTCTTGTAATAAATATTTCCTTTAAAAAACAATTTTTAAAAAAATATGCTTAAATATGCTAATATTTAGTAATTTGTAAGAATAAATGGAATAAATAAATAAGACAGGTAATATTAAGAAATTAAACAGATTATACAAGTCTCAAATTAGCATATATGTTTTAGGGGCATTTATACTTTGGAAACATATAATTCAATTAGATAAAATATAGTGTTTTGGTAATATTATTCTTGAGTCATTTACCACAGTTACCTCTGAAGTCCTAAATTAGCTTTTTATTATTGTTTTGTTGCAAGATTCACTATGTCTTCTGATTTAGCCTTTATATAGTTCAATATGTTTAACCAGCTTGACATCTTGCTTTTTTTCTACTGCATTTGCATTGCATTTGAGCTTTGAAATTTATCTAGTATCTTATTTAGGCCACAAAGCAGCATTGCCTACATATGAAATTGCTTTCAGTAATATGAAAGCATTGACCTTTTGTTTCAATTTTCAGTAGGGTGAGCTCACCCACAGAGGAATTATGAGATGCTCAGTGTAAGAGGGGGAAAAATTATATGAAAATAGATGCACTTCCCATGTCAGAGGTTGATACTCAAATCACAAAATCAACTTCCTCCATAAACCTACACATCCCTAGAGAAATTTCAAGGGTTAAAACAGCATTCACTAATAGGATTTTAATTTTCTGTGCTACATGTGTAAGGATATACCATCTTGTTCCTAACTCTAGGAATATATAGTAATTCACATGCCTTGAAAAAGTGAATAATTCATTAGGTTTTTCTTGTATGTAGCATTGTGGTTGTACATTTTTGCTAATATTAAAAGTTATGTCTAACCAAATATGAACTATAGTTTGCATTATATATATTGATTGGTTATGTTTAGAGTTGATTTCTTCATAAATGATTCTATGAATCATTTGTAAACAAAATGATTACACTTTTTATAAAAAATGAAAATGAAAATTATTTTGACTTAAACTTTTAATTATTTTCTTTTACTACTATGTATAGGATGAACCTATATATTAGGAGACCAGCCTGTGGGAATCTTTAATATCTAACCAATTTAGCTTTCATGTGAAGAATTTATTATGATTAAGCCAATACAGAATCATTAAATCCACACAAAGTTGTACCTGAGAGATGTTATTTACAGTGAAAAACTTATATTTGGATCAATTGTATATTATATGGATGATTTTCTCTCTTTTTTTCTTTTCTATTATGTTTTGGTGTTGTAATTGTGTAATTTTTCAGGGGATTCTAAATAAAGAATCTCATTATTCACAACAAATAGTTGATAAACTATTTGAAATAAGATGAAACTATTAGCATCATTTTAAATGCCCCACGTATAGGATTCTACATATTGCTTTTATTACTCCTCTTGTAACTGGAAGGAACAGGTGGGAAAGAAGTGTATTTTTTTTAATTTGTATCTCATCTTTATTATTTTTGCAAATAACTCAAGGCAGTAAACATATCCGACATACCTTCCTCCTCCTATTTTCTCCACCCAACAACTCTGTGAGGTGGGTTAGGATGAGAGTGACTGGCCCAAACTCACCAACCATCTTACATGGCTAAGGTGGGACTTGTATTCATAGTCTTCCACAGGAGTATCAAACTGCTGGCCCACGAGCCAGATGCGTCATGGCGAAACTAGACCTACCCCATTGCCGGCAATGGAAAAAAGTCACGACACGTCACGTGACGTTGCGAGTTTGACACCCCTGGTCTACCACTTTCTAGCCTGGTGCCTTAACCTTAACAAAACTACCTTTTGCTTTAGAGCAGCAGTCAGTGATAATTAGAAAGCCACAAAATTTCTCTCACTATTGTACTCTGTCATGATATTGGAACAAACCTTCTATATGTTATTGTTTGTTGATGTATATTATTTTTCTTCTCTTAGATGGTGGTTTTTATTTTTTTTAATCTGATTTTTCCATATAATCTGTTCTTTGATTAAAAAAATAAAATACCATTATTTGTAAAGTACAGGGACAACCTTTATCCTCTTAAATAATTGACATTAGGAAAGTTGTATGGAGATGCATCTTATTTCTAAGTAATTCTGTGAAAGATCATAGCTCCATTATGCACAACAGAATTTGTGCACCCTTACCAACTTAAAGATTCTTTCTATTGTCAAGGTTTCCATTTCAATATTGCATTTAAGACATCATTTCAAAAAACAGTAAGATTTGAAATTCTTTAGTTTCTTTGTTGAAGTTTTAGATAGTCATCTAAGATGCATTATATTCCCCTTTTCAATCAAAGGCTTAATTATGGTAATTAGCTTTTGCAATTTGTAAAGTTTGGCCACCAGTGGAACCACTAATATGTTTAAGCCTTCTTTTTGTTACTAATTCATTTAGCTTCATTCAGTTTTTAGGAAGGAGACCTAACCTCTCAGATTAGTTATTTGAATTCTACCACATCATTAAAAGTGTGCTTGCTCGCTATCCTCAATTCCATTTTAGCATAAATCCTCAGCATCTGTGATTATGATGTGCTCTTTGGGAATCTGTCTACTGTTTGTCTGCTGAGGATGAAAAGCTCGACAGTTCATGGCAGTAAATTAACCCTCACAATGCCACTTGGTGCCAAACCTTTTTAGAAATGTTGCCTTCTGCAGCTTTCTTTTCTCTCCAGATTTCACAGTAATGTCTGAGTCCCTCAGCAGACATAAGCTTCATTTCATTCTGACAGCCATCTGCAGCACTGAGGTGCTCTACCCCCACCTTCTTTTCATTCAAAGTCTATAGCTGCTTTTGAAAGAATATGTTAATGAATTAACAAGGGAAGGGGAGGAATAATGTCCAAAGAAAGTAATTTAGAGGCATTTTAAGTCTTTTTGAAAAAAGGGGAATAGTCTGCATAACTGTTCTACTACTTATTACTGTAGATAATCTAAGGACTTGCATTTGGGATACCAGAGCACCTGAAGCTATTTTATCAAAAGATGTACCTCATTTTTTTAATGA
Source organism: Protobothrops mucrosquamatus (assembly GCF_001527695.2). Classification (NCBI taxonomy): domain Eukaryota; kingdom Metazoa; phylum Chordata; class Lepidosauria; order Squamata; family Viperidae; genus Protobothrops; species Protobothrops mucrosquamatus. The sequence continues at coordinate 902,526 of NW_015386261.1, read as the reverse complement.
TCTCTCTCTCTCTCTCCCTCTCTCTCTCCCCCCCTCTCTCTCCCTCTCTCCCTCCCTCCCTCCCCTTTATTCCCCCTTTTCACTGTATTACCTGAAGCAGGTTGCTTCTCTGTGAGGCATTGTTACATCCTGGGCTATCCTTTTATATTGTCAAAGGAATTAAACAAAATGTATATTCCTTTATCATTATTGTCAGTAATGTTGAATGCTAAATAACAGTGTCAGGTTCTTCAAAAAAAAGACACAATGTGCTGTAAAAAGGGTTTGTGGTCAGAATGATAGAGGAAAGCCTGCTGTGTAGTAAAAAGCCAAATAGCTATAGCTCATTAAGTTTTACATTAGAGGTAGACAATTTATAATCAGTGAGTTTCTGCAATCCCTGCATATACTCTTTCTCTGTTTTGTAAAAAGAAAAGAAGCTTTACTTGCTATGACCCTTTCTTTCCAACAATTTTAAAGTCTTTGGCCATGAAAGTATTGCCCACCCTGCTTAAAACAAGACATCTTACTGCCCAAAACCAATCAAGGTTTAGATTTAGACAGAGGATATATACCTGTATATAATATTTAACTATATTTGGCAAAAAATAAAAAAATAATCATTTCTGTGGTTCTCTTCCATTCTGGTTTAACAATATGCTTTGTTTATTCCACCAATAATATATATATATTCATATTTCTCTTGTTTTTGTTATGTGTATAATATTATTGCACGGTATACCATGCAAGTTTTTGCTATTTATGTTTTATTATCAGAGTCTATGAATTGAATGGATTTATTTGGCTATTCCAAAAAAAAGTAGTAATCAAGACTGGTAGACTTAGAATATCTAAGGCTTATATCAGGTAGACTGCACTTATTCCAGAACCTCCAATTAACATTGTCAATATATTAGTCACGATGTCTGTAGCTGGTCCAATGAAAAGATGTACAAAAGAGATGGTTTGCATCCATCAAAGAAAGGGACTGTGTTACTTGGCTATAAATTCACAGATTTTCTGGAGGAATATTTAAACTAAACAGCGGGGACAGTGAGTTACTTGATACAGAACATCCCTGTACCCGGCAATCTAAAAATTATAGGGCTATCAGTGCATGTAACATAGATGTGTGTGTGGACAGGAATATCAACCTTGCTGTCAAGCAAAATCAAGCTTTTATAGGGAGTGCCACACAAAGTGCACTAACCAAATAGGTGGTAAGACAATTGGGGAACTCAGGCACCACACAGGTTATGTAGAAAGTAAACACACCACACAGGTTATGTAGAAAGTAAACATAAAGGACTCAAATGTCTATACACCAATGCACAGAGTATGAACAGCAAACAGGGTGAACTAGAAATTCAGGTTAATGAGGGCAGATATGAGATTGTTGCCATTACGGAAACATGGTGGGATGAAACCCACACATGGAACACACAGCTAGAGGGATTTAAATTATTTAAAAGAAACAGACCAAATAAAAGAGGAGGTGGAGTTGCTCTCTATATAAGAAATAACTACATCTCTACAGAAATAGAGCACAACAATGATAAAAACTGTCTCGAATGCATTTGGGTCAATATAAAAGGGGGGGAAATGACATTGCCATAGGTGTATACTACAGGCCACCCAACCAAACAGAGGAAATAGATGAACTTTTTGCTAGTCAGCTAACTAAGGTATGTAGGAAGCACATCACAATAGTAATGGGGCACTTTAACTACCCTGACATCAACTGGGAGACAAACTCTGCACCATGTGGAAGATCAAACAGGTTCCTGGCAAACCTAGCAGACAACTTTGTCTCCCAAAAAGTAGAGAAGGGAACTAGGGGATTAGCCATTTTGGATCTAATTCTCACTAACAGAGATGAAATGATAGAAGGTGTTGAAGCCATAGGAACCCTGGGAGGAAGTGATCGTGCAATATTGGAATTCAATATTATGCAAGCATAAACAATAGAACATAGTCAAACTAGAGTCTTGGACCTTAAGAGAGCTAATTTCAATAAAGTTAGAGAAAGCTTGGGAAGGAGTCCATGGATGAAAATCCTCAGGGGAAAAACAACTCAAGAAGTTTAGGAAATTTTGAAAAGTGAGATTATAAAAGCCTAGTCTGGCACAATACCAATGAAAAAGAAAAATAACAACTCTCAAAAGAAACCAGCATGGCTACATAAAGAACTCTCTGATAAATCAAAAGACAAAAAGGACGAGTATAAAAAGTGGAAATAGGGGCACATAAGGCAGAATATTAGCAAATATCCCTAGCCTGCAAAGATGAAGTGAGGAAAGCTAAGGCTCAAAATGAACTAACACTTGCGGCAAAAGTCAAAAATAACAAAAAAAAGTTTCTTTCAATATGTAAAAAACAAGAAAAAGGTTAAGGAAATGATTGGTCCATCAGTGGGAGAAAGTGGAAAGAAGGTGACAAGCAACAGGGAGAAAGTATAACTACTTAACTTGTTTTTGGCATCTGTCTTTACACAAAGGGAAAAAACAGTCCAACTTATAAAAAAGTACCATAAAAAACAGATTAGAAACACAAGTTAAGATAGGCAAGAAAATGGTAAGTGAGCACCTGTCCACCCTAGACGAGTTCAAATCACCAGGACCAGATGGATTACACTCCAAGGTTCTGAAGGAACTGGCAGGTGTGATCTCAGAACCACTGAACTCTATCTTTCAAAGATCCTGGAGCCCTGGGAAACTACCAGAGAACTGGAAAAGAGCTGATATAGTTCCCATCTTTAAAAAAGGAAAAAAATGAATCTAGGAAAATACAGACCTATCATCCTGACCTCAATACCTGTGAAGATTCTGGAAAAGATAATCAAGCAACAAATCAGCAAACAAAGTCATTACCAAAAGCCAACACAGGTTTGTCAAAAACAGATCCTGCCAGACAAATCTTATTGCATTCTTTGACCAGGTGACAAAATTAATGGACCAGAAGAATGCTGTGGATATAATTTACTTGGAGTTAAGTAAGATATTTGATAAAGTAGACCATAACCTACTATTTGAAAAAATAGAAAAAATGTGGGTTAGACAGCATCACCACCAGATGGATTCGTAGCTGGCTGACTGGCTGTACTCAGTATGTGGTCCTCAATGGAACTGCATCTACCTGGAGGGAAGTGTGTAGAGGAGTGCCCCAGACTTCTGTTCTTGGCCCAGTGCTCTTCAACATCTTCATCAATTATTTGGATGAGGCGATAGATGGGGAACTCATCAAATTTGAAGATAACATCAAGCTGGCAGGAATAGCCAACACTCCAGAATATAGATACAGAAGGATTTTGACAGACTTGAACATTGGACGCTATCTAACAAAATGAAATTCAATGGTGAAAAAAGTAAGGTTCTACATTTAGGTAAGAAAAACCAAATGCACAGGTACAGTATAGGTGGTACCTCGCTCTGTAGTAGTAACTGTGAGAGGGATCTTGGAGTCCTAGTGAACAATCACTTAAATATGAGGCAGCAGTGTGCTGCAGCTGCCAAAAAAAGCCAACACAGTGCTAGGCTGCATTAACACAGGGATAGAATCAAGATCATGTGAAGTGTTAATACCACCTTATAATGCCTTGATAAGATCACACTTGTAATACTGTATTCAGTTTTGGTCACCACAATGTAAAAAATATGTTGAGATTCTAGAAAGAGTGCAGATAAGAGCAACAAAGATGATCAGGAGACTGGAGGCTAAAACATATAAAGAACGGTTGTTGGAATTGGTATGTCTAGTTTCATGAAGAGAAGGACTATGGGTGACATGATAGCAGTGTTCCAATATCTCTGGGGTTGCCACAAAGAAGAGGGTGTCAAGCTATTCTCCAAAGCACCTGAAGGCAGGACAAGAAGCAATGTATGGAAACTAATCAAAGAGAGAAGCAACCTAGAACTAAGGATAAATTTCCTGACAGAACAATTAATCAGTGGAACAATCTGCATTCAGAAGTTGTGAATGCTCCAACACTGGAAGTTTTTAAGAAGAGACTGGAAAACCATTTGTCTGAAATGGTATAGGGTTTCTTGCCTGAGCAGGAGGTGGACTAGAAGACCTCCAAGGTCCTTTCCATCATCATCATCATCATCTTCTTCATCATCATCTTCATCATCATCATCATCATTTACAAACACAACTATAGAATTCCAGTTCTCTCCTCCACACAGCAGAATGAGAAACAAAACTGGTGCCGACTGCACAATCCCTACATCTTATTTGGGCATATAACCAGGAAAAAAAAATCCACCACCAACCATATGACCTCTGGAAATTTTTGTAACCCCAAACAACAAAGGGAAATCACATTATTAAAAATGGCCACTGCTGCAGGAGTGACTGAATCCAGGTCACATGATTGCAGAGCACTCTTCTTGGTCGCAATTTTGAATTCCTAGCATAAGTTCACTTTTGGGGTAAATTTGTAATTCCAAACGTTCTCTAAATGGATGTTCATTTCTAGGGACTTACCTGTAGTGTGTCTAACAAATGTTTAGGATTATTATTAGAGACTTCTGAAACACCTCACTTATTCTCACTATTAGGCAGACACTGCTTTTCACTTTACTTGGATATAATTGATATGTATCTTGCTTAATTAAAATCTAGAGTCTTTCAAGAGTTAGGTTGTTAGTCAAGTAATTCAACTGGGTTTGCTGTTTGCAACATTTTATCTCTGCATTTTGTTCATTGATTCTATAAGTCCTGGGCTATATCAACTATTACTGATTTTTATTTATAATTACAAGGAAATATAAATAGGATACTGAACAAACATACATTGGTTTCCCACATACACATACATATAAAACAAAATATTTTCATGACCTGCCTCAAGATATGGCTTACTAATTCATGTGAGTTATTCAAACAAGACATTTAAATTCAATAGAATTATAGCAAAAAAAGTATTATTGTTATCTGTTACATGTGTATATTTGAATGTTTTTGCTTTATTTCATTATGTAATTCAAACTCTTACCTTTTCTCCCCCCCCCCTTTTCTGGGTTAAAGCCATAGATGCAAACTTCTCCCTTGAGAAAGATAAATATCTTCTTGACCTCTGTGGCACTTTTGGATAGAGAGACAATCAGATTTCTTTTCAGACAAATGATACAATGGAATAGAATTAACACATTACACATTAAGAATGTGTAAGAATGTAAATCACTGTTTATTATAATAAATGTAAATTATTTTGTCTTTCAATGTAACTTAATGTATTACTTGTTAAATTATATGTTAAAATTTATTGCTTGTTAATTACTTGTTAAATTTATGTATAATAATCACATCAATTGTTGTCTTAAAATGTATAATCTTATACCTTTCAGCTTGTGTTGTTTATTGGACAAGTAATTTGTATTATTTATTTTATTACAATTGGTAATAAGCAGAGTTCTGAATTATATTAATATAAATAAAACAACATATTAAAAGGGAGCATTAATGGAGTACAGCAAAACAGTTATAATGTTCACATTCTTTAGTGAAGATTAAGTTCTTTATTGTATTATAATTTATTATCCACCTTCGTGTTTTTATTGATAGTGTTCATAGCTATACTTTATTTCTGTTCCTTTATTGCTCTTACAATCATGCATCCATTAAATTGCATTATCTTTAAGTTCAAAGATAGTGTTTGCCATTCAATAGTGGTCTAATTTTTCATAATACTTTACAATGATTACTATATATTGATATTGAAATGGTGATAATATGAGAACACTTTCATCTGAAACTGATATCCTTCAAAAATAAATATTAAAAATATATTTTAAAAGCATTGATAATAAAACAGATCACATGCCCATTTTTACATTGGCTGAATGATGCATGAAGATTTAAATGCAAAAGAAAATCAATATAGTCATTTATTGGGTTGCCTTCTAGGTATGATAAATGAGAAAACAGCTTAAATGTAAGCACATTTGGATTCTGTAGTTAAATGCCAAGCAGAATGTTCTTTTTTTAAAACAAAGTTTAATGTTCTTTCCTATGATTTTACTTCAGCTTTACTTGAGAAAACATTATTCAAGAAGTATGCAATGCTGCAAAGTTGTTTTCATATATATTGTTTTACTGAATTAAAGTTTATTTGCCAGATAAGTTTATCAACTGACTGAACACTGGCATCTAAAAAGGAAAGAGTTGGGGCAAGTGATGAAATGGGCACCATTTCTTACAAGATCCTCTCTACTGGCTACTCATTCGCCTTCTCCAAGACAGAAGATTGAAAATTGGATGACAGTTGTCTAGGAACAGAGCTTCTTAAGAAGAGAACAAACCTCCGCCCACTTCAAGGTGGAAAGGCTATCCTATCCCTCAAATAAGATAATAACATCAAATGGATTCACCCACATGTCACTTTCCAGACTATCTTGATCAGGGCTTTTTTTTCTCATAGAATGCCCAGAATGGAGTTCCGGCACCTTTTTTGGATGGAACCTTGTAGGGTAGGCAAGGTGGATTGTATGATGTGTGTGAGTTCCGGCACCTTTTTTTTTTTTTAGAAAAAAAGCACTGATCTTGACAACCTAGAAGGGGTCAGGATCTAACAAATAGGCAGGCACATTGACAGTTTGAAGGATCTTGCCCACTTCCTCAAGAGTCACAGAATCAAGTTCAATTAATGGATACAAGTTTAACATTGGAATTCAAAATAAGGCCAAAGGAATATCGGAACATTTAACCTCCTAAACACTTATTGCAGATATCAAAACAATCATTTCAGGGGGAGGGAAGAGATATAACAGTATGGTTGAGCATGCAAAAATTCTCAAGCTATCTTAAAAGAACTTAACAAAAACAAAAGGATTGTTAACACAATATCACTATTACTTAATAATAATTAATCTCTATCATCTATATTATCAATCTATCTTTTCCCAAATTTGTCTTCTAAGTCTCATCACAATTTAAAACTTATATCAGTTTAGTTACTCTATATGTCTATGAATCGCAGCTCACAAAGCTAACACCTTTTAATACCATTTGTTAGCCTGAAAGGATGTATCAGATTCTTTCTAATTTGTGAATTGTCTTATATCTGTCAAGGTGTATATTCTTCTAAATTTACCATATTTGATTTTATAACATCTACAATTAGTGTAAATCAAATCATCCAGGAATTTGCTGCCATTCAAATATGTTCAGCTTCAACCTTTTGAATAATTTCTTAAACAATCTGACTAATGTTTTTTTAAAATGTGATTTGAAATCCAGTACATCAGGGATGAACCAGATGTGGGTAGGTTTTATATAGTTATTAAAAATAACTTTTTCTTTTAAATATTTTTATTGTAGATTTTTCTTTGTTATCTGATATAATTTATCTACACTGGATTGTGAACTTTTGTATAATATTGACATTTTCAATATTATCATTAATAAAATATTAGGGAAAAGCAAACGAGTAACAATATTAGAAATGTATTCAGCAAATTGAATCAATTGCCATTTATTTCTTTCACTAATCCAGAGGAATTTAGGAAGGCATATTTAAAGAAGGCTGAAAATATTGAAACACCAGTGTAAGAAATGATGTCTTTAAACACTCCTTTGTAACTTGAAGCTTTAAAAAATAACAAAGAAAAAGTTTTGTTTATAGTACCTATTTGTCATACTGTCTACCCTGATAATCTTTTTCTACTATTAATTTTAAGAACATTTGGGGATAGTTAAGAGATTAAAAATAATTTGTTATAAATGTATTTTCATTACATAATGATGCAATAGCATCCCATTTTAGATGTGGGATATATGAATTTTTTATGTACATAAAAAATTGACTAACTCACTTGTGATTAACCTCTAAACTTGATGGAATATAAATTGAAGTGAATATTTGCATTTAAAATAATATTAAGACTTTTCACATAAATAAAATAAAAAATGAAGAAAAAAATAGGAGATAAAGAAAGAAAAAAAGAAATGGTGCAAGAAACAAAACAAAAAAAGAGGTATAATTAAAGAAACAAAATTATTTTACTTCCATTCAATGGTAATTAATTCTTGGAGAATGCCTGGGTAAGTTCTTGCAGTTTTCTTGGCAAGATTTTTCAGAAGTGGTTTGCTATTGCCTCTTTCCTAAGGCTGAGAATAAGTGAATGGTGCAAGGTCACCCAGCTGGCTTTTTAGCCTCAAGCAGGATTAGAATGTCTGGCTTTATTTTATTTTACTTTATTTTATTATTTACCTCTCCCATTTAGTATCAGCAACATATAAGGGTTCTCTCTCTTTTAACTTCCATACAGAATGTGCTCTTTAAAGAACAGAAAATAAATTCTTGTTGGACTTGAATATATTTGTGTTTGTTTTATTAATTATTTGGAACATTCAGAGTTACACACCTGCAAAAATATACAAAACTAGTTTCCTTAAAAGCATTTCCCTTTGATATGATAAGAACAAATTTGGGGCTTCCGATTTTGCGCAGTAGCACAGCAGCCAAGGGATCACAGGGCTCCGAATCCTATGGCCAAATTCTTCCTGTTGGGGGATCCTAAGTAAGCCTAAAGTTGCCCCGGAGAGGCAACGAAGAAGGAGGGCAGAAAGGCTAGCTTCACTCCAGAGTCTAGCCCAAGCTACAAGTAGCCAAAGCCCAAAAACACTATTTTAAGTTGGATTGTAAACAACATACTTGGAACTGGGTAAGAATATTGATTCTCTCTCTTCTACTTGAAAATTGATTTCCTGGAGAAAAAAGCCCCAAGAAGCAAAAATCGTCCAAAATTGAGGAGGGGGACTCTTGCTCCACCCTCCCACAGATGGAAGCGGTGAATTAAACTTTTATGGGGGACAGAAATATATCTCTTTTTTTTCTTTCTTTTTAAGATATGAGAAATGTAAAACTACTGGGATGGCTTGTATGAGGAAAAAGACTAAGACACTTAAGTGTAATTAACTCTGAGAAAATCTTAACAGCTAAGAATGTCTTGAACATTGAGGGAAAAACAAATCTAAATAAGAACTTTGAAAACAGGATCTATGCCGAGGTAATTAAGATGTTTAATTAGAAAAGAAGCTTTATATTGCTGTTACTTGTATAAATACTAGAAAAATGTTTATATTCAATTTTTATCTATAAAAATACTAAGAAATGTACTAATTTAAGGTTGGTAAAAGAATATTATTGGAAGAAGAGAAAATCAAAGAAAGCTACTATGTGGATTATGGAATTATAGAAATTAATTGTTATTGATTGTTTTTAAATATAAACCCAGACAACACGCTGTTTACCAAATATTAAGGTTACTATGTTAAAAAAACAATAAAATATATTTTTTAAAAAAGAACAAATTTGGAAAATAATTTCTGAAACTCAATCAAATGCCCTAAAAGTTTTATTAAGTATACAAACTCCTGAGGTCATATTCTATCTAAATACAGAAGGTAAATATTTGAATTAAAAGACTTGGAGTGAAAACATTTTTCCAAATACTGTATTGCCAAGCAGTTTTATTAATGTAAAATGTGAATAGCATTGTTCATTTTTTAACATTAAGAAATTACAGCTATCCTTTCTGTTCCAGAAACTGATCAAGAAACACTGAAAGACAGTTTCAGGTTTGATTTGTGCTTCTGAGTTGATTTCATATTTCCACAGAAAATGAACACAAACATGACATCTATGCCACTTTATTTACTAAAAGGTCTATTCAGCTGTTCTTCTGTTGTGATTCACAACTGGTCCGGTGGTTCCTTGCATGCTAATAAAGAAATAGTGTGTTGGACAGAATTTTGATCAACCTGACTCTTCAAAATGTTCATAGGTTGCCAAGTGCTGATATATAATAAATCATTGATAAGTGAAAATACCTTATCCGTTTATATGTTAGAATACACATTTTTAGTAATGTAGAATGATAAAAAGATTTTTCACTGTAAAGACTTGTCTATTTTAATATGAAGATACTTTATTCTATTTGGTTCATTGTTAAATGCATTCCACAAAGAAGTATCATGCTTTTAACTACAACAGTAGCAGTGAGTGAGTTTTTTTAAAAGGTATGAAAGGTGTATTTAAAATATTTTCACATTACCTCTATGCAATTTTAAAATTATAATCCCATATACAGTATATTCTTTGATAATACATGTAGGAAAAATATAAATATTGTATAAGCAATTGAATATTTTATAGTATTATAGACTTAATTCAGTAAAAGAGATAAATTAGATGCAGGCTGTATATCAGCTTATTTTTCCAAGTTTTTTTTTATATTTGTATAAACTTTTGATTAAATTCCATTAAACATTATTAAAATTAATTAAACTCAACCTCCATGGTATCTAAAACCACACTTCTCTCTTTGCCCTTATTTGAATGTAATTTTCCTATTTTTCCTATTGTGCTCTGCTTTATGAATATATTTCAAATAATTTAAGCAAAATTTACTGAGATAATATTTCCAACATTTATATATGCTTTCAACATTATTCTTATTTTTTTTTCCTTTTGATTATGAAATGTTGCCTTTTATTCTTTTCCTTTGCCCCAGTTCCAGAGTCAAAATAGCACTTACACAAGCCTATTTGACAAGACATTGCTTTCCCTCTTCCCACAAAGAGATAAAGTCCCCTGAGTCTGTAATTGCCAGGAGATGAAGCAATGATGGGAGTGATCCCAGTCAATAGCTTTGATAAACAATAAGGTACAAAATTAGCAATGCTAGTATTCAACCACCCTGCCTCCTCTTCCCCATATGTCCGCCACAGCTTGTGCTGGCTGCTCTGAAGAGTATAGTACTTTAGAGCTGTGAATTACAGGGAAGTGCAGTAGAAGATTAAAACTTGGAGATTATTAAACTGAAAGGTTGAGCAATGATGCTGAAGATATTGCAGAAATTAATTTATTCAATAGCATGGAAGGGTGTAATGCTGTCACTATTAGTTTTTCTGCTTTATATGGATTCACTTGTGTATGGATATTATTTGATGGCAATTACAACTACTGTTACTACTATCACTCCATCAGCAGCTTTGGTGTTGTTTTCAACAGACTCTGATGACCTAGAGAGAAGAAGCGACAGTGGAACACCACTTCCCACCTTAGATAATGAGGACAATTCGCTGGGCTATACAGGTAGAGTGTCTTTTTTCCAATTACTTACTTTTCCTACTTCTATGTGCCATCCATACTGCTATATGGTATTAATGATCCTTCATGCCATTGTCATATAACTTTAATATACATTCCATGAGATGCAAATATACTTCTGAAAACATGTATGCTTTTTTAAAATCAATACTAAAAATAGCAGTATTGGGAGAGAAATAGAAAAGTGTAATGTTCTTCAAGTGATATGATTAATTAACAAAATTTTGCACAAAATTCATCATCAAAAATCAAATATTTATTGTAGTATAGACCTGCAAAACAATTAAATCTAAATTTTAACTCATAGTCTTTCTTAAAAGTTGGTTTTTTGCTTTCATCTCATATGTGTGTGCAGATAGATAGATAGATAGATAGATAGATAGATAGATAGATAGATAGATAGATAGATAGATAGATAGATGATAGAGAATATATTTGTTCTTATTCATCCTTAATCTATAGCACATTAAGCATATTAAATATAAATAAGAAAATAATTTGTTAAATAATAATAACTCTGTACATTTAATTTTTTATCTTGCTTTGTTTTTAATGATAATTTGTTAAATAGTAATAACTCTGTACATTTAATTTTTTATCTTGCTTTGTTTTTAATGATTCCCTGCTTGCTGCAAAACTTTATTATTTTAACATTTATTTATTATGCCAAAAAGTCTACATCATGAATATAAATAAGTCTCTCTTTTTTGTATACATTATAAAAGAAAGTTAGTATGATTTTCAAATCATTATAAGTAAAGTGCAGATTAAAATTTACAAAACTTAGATCTATACACTTAAAACAATGTGTGTCAAATAATTGTGACATAAAAGTTTTTACGATTTAACAATCACAGAATTGCAATTTTGTCTGTTTTCAGATCTATAAAATTTAATGCCTCCATTGAAATGACAATATGGAGGTTTCAGCCAAAGAAGAATTTTATAAAGACATGGCCTAAAGGGTCTAAAGACATGGCTGTGTCAGTTGGCTTGGGTCCTCAGTGGGAGAACAGCACACTGGAAGTGGTTACTCAGTAACAACAGATCCCACCTCTCCCACTCCGCCCCCACTCTCCCCATATGTCCTTAAGTTTTAATGTTTGATTTTAATTATTTATGTTTTAATTGTATATGTATAGACATATTTTTTGACTGTCAGCTGCCTAGAATTACCCTATGGTAACCCTATCTTACTTATGATAGAATGGGGAACCAATAAATTTTATAAAGAGAGAAAGAGAGAGAAGTGCAATTGGGGCACAAGCTACTTATCTTACATATTACTTTTCTCCCTCAGGCATAGATGTCACCTGCTTTTTAAGCAATCTAGGAATACCCCCAAATTATGTACTAGCTATGACTGAGGAAGTGCAATCCCAAAAGAGATACAGAGGGATATCTTTGGAGCCAGGGACCTTCAAAAGCCATTGCCACTCATTTCTACCATGGTTGATCTGAAGTCTGCTCTCCCTATTCTGACCCCCATTCTGACCCTCAGATGGAGGTGAAATCCACACTCACAATAAGGAAGAAAAATTAGACCAGGTTGCCTCCTGGAATCATAGGTGCTCCATTACTAGAGACTTTCAAGTAAAAGTTAAAGAGCCATTTGTCTGAGATGGTATGAGGCTTCCCATCCTGGGCTCTTCCAACTCGCCATGGGATAATTCGCCATGGGACAATTACACACAGCATAACTAAATGCAATAAATATTATCCACTATTTGACATTATTTTCATTGACAAAAATGGAAGTAATGTAGAAGAAACAGTGGCGGATAACATTTATTGGGTTGAGTTATCCCACGTGGATTGTCCCACAGTGAGTTGGCTTTAATGAGATGGCCACGGCAAGATGGCTATGGCAAGCTGGCCACAGCGAGTTGTCCTAGACCTGCAAAGACGATGGGATCCCAACTAATCCTCTCAATAGTTCATTAAAGCGGCTTAGTTCACCCTATTGCTCTACAGTTGCCCAATTTTATTTTACTTTTCAGTGGTTATCATCCTCTACAGTGGTCACAATAATCAATAATCAACTACAGCAACTAAACCAAAAAATGAACACATAAAGTCAAGACAAAACCAAAAATAGGTAGCCTCAGATCAAAAGTACATTGAAATAAAACAGTTTCAACATGTTTAGCAAATTGCAACAAGACAGAGACAATACTTGCTTCTCTGAGAGAGTGTCTCATAAGGTTGTGAACTATTTATTACAAAGAAAGCTGTTGTCTTCCTCTGTCCTGAGAATCTTGCAAGAGAAGGAAACTTTCTGCAGGCCTTCTATCAATGATGAAAGTGTAAGGAATTGCCTGTCAAGGAATTGCCTGATGTAGCCCAGTGTAGCTTAGCTTAGTTGAAAAATGTAACTTGAATAGGTATTAAGTGACTTGACTTTCTAGAAATTTATTTTATCCTTTCAAACAACTTAGATATAAAATCTAAATATGAATTTAAGGGAAAATACCAAATGAAGATAATTTTATTGAAATGCCATGTTTTGTCATCTTAAATTGTCTCTTAAATCAGCTGTAAATCAGTATACATTTTTGTTTACTGCATACAATAAGAGACTTTAGAAAAGGTGACAGGCTAATAAAAATGTTTTTAAAAAAGAGAAAAACAACCATCTATTGATCCCTATGGAGAATAGTTTAATGACATGGTTTGAATACTTCTACAGGATTTTCATGGATTTAGGTTTTCATTATCAGCTACGATGCTGATAGTCAACCATGACAGTTAATTAAAACAGTTCCGGTCGAATTACTAGATTCCTGGTCACAAATTGAGGAGATGAATAATGCAAAGTTACTGAAGAGAATTTAATAAATGCCAAACATTGGTTGACTCTTCAGTGACTGAACACCAGCCAAACCATTCAGTGAATTATGGGAGACAGTGTTCTTAAGAAGTCAAAGTACAGCATCATTATCAGGATACCAAAAGGGTATTGTCATAAATGAGAAGATTTGGAGCAAAATGTATTCTTTATATAAACTAAAATAGAATCAATCAAGTGAAATTTTTCCACTTGGTGGAGAACTTGATATGGAGAGTGAAATGAAATTAACTTTTGGGTTGATAGGTCATGTGACCCTTGGTCACATAGCGGGAAAGTATTATTATAAGAGAAAGTATTACTATAAAAAAATAAAGATTTCCCCTGTCCAGTTATGTCCAACTCTAAGGACAGTGTTTGTCTCCATTTCCTAGATGAGGGAGCCTGCATTGTTTGAAGATGCTTCCGTAGTCAGCATGAATATACATGGAACAGTGTTACCTTCCCACCAAAGTAGTACCTATTTACTTGAATTTGCCTATTTCAGATTGCTAGGGTGGCAGGAACTGGGGCAAGATCAGAAGCTCATCCCATCAGGTGGAGCTTGGATCTCAAACTGTCAACCTTCCATCAACAAGCCTGGCATCTTAACTACTCAGCTACCATGCCCCCAGTATTGCTATATTCCCTGTTGAAAACTGAAATCTATACAAAAGATTCAATAGTTTATGTAATGTAGAATAAAATTTTATTCAGCAGTTTTTATAATTATTTTCTAAATATTAATATTTAGAATGAAATTTTATTCTACATTACATAAAGTATTGAAATCATTGTGCATATGCAATTTACTGAAAAACTCTTTATTCATAAAAATAATACTTTTAAATAATAATTGTAAACCATCAAGTAATTCTTTATTTCCCTTTTGTTTTAAACCTGATTTGTGTTCATTCCCTAATAATGACAAAGTAAATGTGTAAATACTACGTTTGTGTGTGTGCATTCACCCATGTGCAGATTAATATGTATATAGCATATGCACATGCAGTATCAATAAAATCAAACAAGTTAAAAAATTCAACATAAAATAATTTCTCTGTTAAATTACAAGCAAGCCTTGGTTCAGTTTTCCAGCACTATCAACACACACATACACACAATACAGACAGAGAGAGATCTAAAAAGAAAGTTACAATACATGGTATTCTACAGAAGGCAAGAGAGAAATGCATTGTGGTTCATATACTATAATTCCACATAAGGAAGAAAACAGACAAAGTGGCAGGAAGCGGAAACAACATAAATATTCAAAGAGTATTAAATGAATGCATGTGTTCATATGCAACTACATATGGTCATAACACAGACTTTTAGAAATGAAGGACATAAATCTCCATAGTATTTACAGATGGTTTTTGAGAAGATCCTGATAGCCAGCCACTGGGAAAAAAATCATTCCAAGACTGGTTCATTGTCAACCACATTATATGCAATAACTGTCTTATTATAACTACACATCTGGATAAATATTTTTCAGGTTTAAATATGCATCCCTAGGGCACATAAACAAGAAGAGAAACTATGCAACCAGTCCACAGGGAATTCTTTTTCATTTTAATGGGATCTTCATATTGTCTAAAAAAAGAAGGAAAATTGCCTAAGTACAGGTGTGCATATTTAGCCTCTACATAATAGTAACAGCTGTACAGTATGAAGGACATCTTCACTTGAGTACTTCTTTCTGGAAAACAATATTCTACACTTGCCAGAAACTAGATACTGTATATTCTTTAAAAGAAAATAATGGACAATGGTTACCTTTAAAATAAAATGCCATGACTCCAAAATATATTTATTACCTGGTTTAATATCTGTTCTGCTCACATCTTGGGTACTGCATAACTGAACTAAAGGATACATTTCCATTGTGTTCAAAGAATAAATAGTACTAATAATCAGGCCAAAAATGATAAGCTGCAATCTAATTATTATGCAAGAAAAAAAATACTCAAATTTTATTTCACTTTAGTAATTTGTTTCATTGTTTATCTTATTTTTGAGACCCAATTAATTTTTTCATTCATTCTTTTATATTTTCTTTCATGGCATATTAACATAATCATATTTAACTTGACCCACAAGTATTTAGTAAGTTTAGTACATTTCAATGAAAAACACACTATCTCAAAAGAAAACAACTGAGATAAGATTATTGGTGGCAGCCATATGCAGCAGGGCTACAAATATTTATTGCAAAGAAGGAATTGTCTTTTTTATAAAATATTGTATAATTCAGAGATAAACAGTAACAAAGGTAAGAACATAACACAACAAATCCCTACTGCGTTGTCATCTAGATCACGGGTGTTAAACTCGCCGCGTTACATGACATGTCGCGACTCTTGTGACTTTTTTTGCATTGCCAGAGCTGGGGCGTGGCCTATGTACCTGATCTAGATCAACAAGATCATGTTTTTGAGTACCTGGCACTTCGAAGCAGAGTTACAGGACTTAAGACCTTCAGTTGAGCAATTAGGCTTCATGACTCTGAAAGAACCAATAGAAGTTTGAAATTGTCATGTTACAGTCAATTGTGATATCATTATTGATAATTGTGATTATTATTAACATGTAACATTAACATTTAATGTTTAACATTATAATTAACATTTTAAATCCTTAAAATCCTGTAAATACAAAACAGTAAAAGTATGTATTAAGGTTAATCAAAGTATGTTTAAGTCTTAAGCTAGCACCAGAAACATATCAGGTAAAGTACCAATTATATGTCAAAAGAGAAGGAATTGCAAAATCAGGCCAGTAATCTCTGACAGTTGCTGATCTGTTAAGATTTCCTCATTTGGTCTTATCTGAAAGATGATTACATAAACAAGTGCTTTGCTAGATAGCTTCTATGTATTAGGAACTGCACTGAATATGCAGTTCACAATACACAGAAAGCTAACTATCCATCTTTCAGATGAGACTAAATGATATATATATATTGCAGAATACAGGTGCAAAATGTTCTATACTTGTTAAAATGAACAGAACATACCATGTGAATCAATAAACATCTAAATTAATTAGATGACCAATAATTGTATTTTACTGAAGTGGTCTACATGCAAGCACAACTGAGAATTCGTAAATCCCCTTCCAACAACCTTCATGAAAATTTGTATACATTTTTTCATGAGGAAGACCATGAACAGTAACAAAGCTATTGCCTCAATTTTCCTCCTTTTCTGTAAGTTACCAGAACAAACAAAGCAGGCAATGTTAAATTAATAAGAAAGAATAAGAATTTGCTTAGAAAAAAACACTGAATTATTTTAAAAATAAAGGAGAAAGAAAGGGAGAGAGGAAGGAAGGAAGGAAGGAAGGAAGGAAGGAAGGAAGGAAGGAAGGAAGGAAGGAAGGAAGGAAGGCAGGCAATGGAAGGCAAGCAGGCAAACAGGCAATAGAAAAAAGGGGAGGCTTCTTAAAGTTTTATCTCAATAGCTTTATTTCCAGATATGAAAAGCCATATACACACAAAGGCAGAAATCAATTAAATACTAAATAAAAATAAATATTTTTAAAATAAATTTATAGAAATCTGCCTGTATCTCCAAAATCCCCGTGGTAGTGTTTCACCCCTTTCCCCCCTTTCCAAATTATAATCATTTTCTTGTTTGTCTGACACCAGTCTGAAAAATGATTCATTTTTCTCTCATGAGAGAAGACATAAGACAAAAGACAAATTGGAGTTGCCCACTTCCCTTTTAACTGGTCACTCAATATAGTGAAAATGCCTTTCATTGCTATTGCTACTGATACCTTAAGTTTCTTGGAATTGATGTTTCTACCTACCTGTTCTAAATTGGCAGATATAGTTTAAGATTCCTTTAACTCTTCTACATCTCATCTTTTTTGAATGGGAATTATCTCTTTATTTTAGTGCTGTATGAAATTTTCAGTGTAGATATTTTTTTTTATTACTGGACTATCAGAACTGTTAGCCACTGATATTAAAGAGAGCTGAGCAGAGTTGTCAGGATTTGCCTTCTGGTTTACTGTATATTTCTGTTTGTACCGCCAAAGGATGACATAGGTCCTAAAGAGTCAGCTGAATGGCAAGAACAAGTTCCATGCCATCAGCATGTATGTCCTCCCAGTCACTGATCATAGTAGCATGAGAACAAACATTAAGCACAAGGTCCACAGAAGCAAGGGTCCACCACACATGACCCAAGGTTCAGCATATGCAGAGGGGCCTCAGAGAGAGTCAAATACATAGTAGCAAGGTGTAAGATGCAGGCAGGAACAGGATACACTGAACAGCACAACCAAGTACCTAACATTGTGTACAGAAATATCTGCACAGTGTATGGACTACTAGACCGTCCCATTGCAGCCAGTTTGATCTTAGTTCTCTTATTCTCCATGATCTTCTATGGGGTTGACAGGTAGGAGATCCCATAGAAGATCATGGAGAATAAGAGACCTAAGATCCTGTAGGATTTCCAGATCCAGAAGATAAGCAGTACTATCCAATCAGGCATGGTAATAGACAAGGACCAGAAGGCAGCAGTGGTCATAGATGTAGTGGTGTCAAGTGACATCAACATCAGAAAGAAGGAGTATGAGAAGAGAAGAAATAACCAGGGCCTGTAGGAGGAATGGTCCCACTACTGGTAGGAGCAATCGGGGCTGTAACTCTTATGTTGGAACAGTAGCTCCAACAGATCCCAGGAATAACATCAGAATTCTCTGTTTAGAAGAGTGCAGTGCTCGGAATAATTAAGCAGAACTCTCAAACTCTCAGGCCTCTGATACTAAGATTGAGGAAGACACATACTACCCAGGATATATGTATGTCTATATGTACATGTGTATGTATACATCTCTTGCACAGTAGCAATAAAGGGGATAACAAAGGGTACATGGTTCTAACATATGTGTTGAATATTAACATATGCAAAGAAAATGGTAAATAGCACAAATGTGAAATTATAACAAAGTGGCTGCAATCCAAGGGGTATTCGATAGCAAATGTCATACAACAACAAAGAGTATGTTGGATAAGGAGATGGGTTTATCTATTATGAAATACCTTGTAGTATTCAATCTGTTTTATTATTGTTTCTCCCTGGGCATATTTTTTCTCTTTTAAACCTTTGGTATACTATTAATAAATCCCCCTTGAATCAGATATTTTAAAAAAAAATGGTTTAGGATGCATTGTTGGTATTATATGATTTGAGAAAAGATCTCATGAACAGGGTCTTTCTTATGGTTAGAAGATGAGTCTAGATATGTTCTTTTTATTTCATTTGGGCCCACTATTTAATTAGAATACTGATTATTAAGAATTGCCTGACTAAGGAACATTTTGGAGTATTTTGGAAAATGACATAGTCCTATTTCTTTCCTTCTATTCATGTATTGTATGACAAATTATTTTAGCACAATATTTATTTTCCATTTTTTAGCATTTACATGAAGTAAATGGCAATATTTTAAATCTCCTTGAATACAAATGTCCCAGGTTTTATTTTATAACAGTATAATAGAATATAGCACAATATAAGATCTATCCATTTTCTAGGTGTTTATGATGTTAATGTTTTGTATAATGACCTAATAAAGCTTTTTTTTTTTTTTTTACTAATATTGAATCTACAACTGTGAAAGCTTTTAAGCTCTGCAATCAGGTCATTTAGTACATCAATGTCACTTTTAAAGAAAACAAGTCTGCTTGGCAGACAACTTTATCATTTACAACCTAACTAGGTAAGGTTATGCCCACTGTGCATAATTATGGTTAATTTATTTTTCATTTTGCATAACAGCTGGATCTTATGTTTGCAAACACCAGTGGGACTTCAACTTGAAGATCTGTTTTTATCATTTAATGCAGCTACAGACTGCTACTAGATGAATGAAACTGATTGTGATATCACACACAGAAGTATTTATTTCATAGTTACGAAAGTAGGTAATATAGAGCCTCTCTCTTGGCTTGAAATGCATATGACTTAAATTCAAATCCAGCTATAGATTCAGTTGACACAGAAGCCTGGTATATAGCTTAGCTGTGAAAGTCTCCAAGTATATTTTTTTTAACTTCCAAGGAGCAATGTTGCAAGCCACTCATCCGTAACTTACTCAGCAAGTAACTTACTCAGCAAACTACTGTCTTTTTCTGCCTGGAAGAGTGAGAAATAGAAACCTAAATAATGAATTTCTTCTCTAGCAAGAAACAGCAATCCTGTCATACTGAAACAATATAATTGTATCAAATCAAACCATACATGAGCAATTAGCAATTATTCACAGAAGAGATATCAGCTATATCAGTCTAGCCATTCTATGCATCTCATGAACTGACCTGCAACTCATGAAAGCTTTCGCCATTTAATAAAATTTGTTAGTCAGAAAAGAGTCTCCGGGATCCTTCTGTTTTTTTTCTCACCATAGTTTAATTCAGATTTCTACAACAATTATGTTTGAAGTTAATTTCAACTATGCTTTTTGTATTATCTGATTATTAACACATTCTAATAGAGATAAAAATTCAGATGCCGTATTTCTTTTAAAGGATTTTTCAAAAATTACTTCTTTTAAAACTTTGTTTATTTGTTTGCTTGTTTGCTTGCTTTGTTAGAGTTAGTGGATCTTAGTAGTAACTACTAGATGTTTGTAAAGCGATATTTTACCTTTTGCTTTCATATAATTAATATCCAGATTTTTCTTTATTTTTTATTAAAGGTGATTTTTTGCAAAAGTAAAAACAAAACAAATTTAAAGAAAAAAGAAACGCGGTAGGTAAATAGAAAAGAAATTTTAAAAAACAAAGAAAAAGAAACATAAAGAAGCCTTATGAATGTCTTTGCCACTTACATGTATATTTTAGCCTCTCTCTCTAAGGTTGCTTCACTATTTCCTTCTTTCCATACTCTACCTCATGGGTGTCAAACTCGCCATGTCACGTGATGTGTTGCGATGTATTGCAACTCTTTTTGTATTTCTGGCAACGGGGTGGGCGCGGCTTCGGTATGAAACTGGCCTGTGGGCCGTCAGTTTGACACTCCTGCTCTATCTTTTCTAATCATCACAACTCCATTTTTTTCTGCTTTTAGCAAAAATTCCATCAAGGTTTCCCAGTCACTAACAAAAATAGTTATACTTTACTTGCTCTGTAAGGAACATGAAGTATATGTATACAAAATTGTCTTTTTCCTAATCAAACAACTTACTTTTGCCATCTTTGCAAATTCCAGGATTCTCTGAAACTACTCTAAATTTCAGACAAGACTCTTTTTCTTGCAGTTCCAATAATGCCAAATTGTCTAAATCCCCTTTGATCTCTCTGTTTATTATTTGTTTCGTTGTTTCTAACACTTCTGCTCTGACTTTAATTTGGTTTATTTCTCCAGTTAATTGACCTACAGACTCTTGATTTTTTTAAAAAATTCTGTCATTTTTCTCTTTCGTCTTTATAAATCTTTCTTTCATGATCCCTTCAAATGCAGTCAAACCTTTGTGAGTCTCAGATAAATTCTTTCTAATTCTTCAAACATTTTTTTGTAAAATTTCTGAACTCAACCCTTTTTCTGTTGGCTGTCTTAACAGTCCTACTCTTTTCCAAGTTTTGCTGATTTCCTAATAGTTACAATTTTATTTATAATCCTGAAAGTGAAAGTGAGTCAGTTACAAAGATGAAATTAAAAGAGCTTTCTATTTTCCCCCCAATCTTTTATCTTTTCTGTATTCTAAAGGGTTTAATCTTCTAATGCTCTATAATTTTGTACTCATACTCTATCTCAGATTACTTTTATCTCTTTATTTTAACAATAGCAATAGCACTTAGATTTATATACTGCTTCACAGTGTTATACAGCCTCTCTGAGCAGTTTGCAGTTTGCAGAGTCAGCGTATTGCCCCCAACAATCTGGGTTCTCATTTTATCGATCTCAGAAGGATGGTAGACTGAGTCAACCTTGAGCACTGTCAGGATCAAACTCCAGACTGTGGGCAGATTTAGCCAGCAATACTGCATTCTAATCACTGTGCCACCAGGTTGAAAATGCCCCATTTCTAATTCTAAGCAATCAAAATTCCCACAAGGGTATAATTTGTGTATTTCATTATTTCAAAACAATGCCAGAAACTCTCTTACCAAGTTGCAGATGTTTCAGATATACCTATTTCCTTGGTCCTTTTAAAACTTTCTTAAATCAAAGGCCTGATTAGCTTTTTGCTGCTAGTTTTAAGTTCTTCAGGCTATTATTTTGCACTTTTCTTTCATCTGGCATGAAGGGTAACTCACACTTTGTTTTATCCTTCTGAAGATCTCTCTTTAATTTCAAAATTATTATAGGCAAATGTGCTTAAGAAAGTAAGGTTTTTGTCAAACTCAGTGTCTTTAAAAGTTCCATTATGGCTGTGAGCTAGATAATTTTTGTTCATCTCCTGGCTACTCAACTCATGAGTCAACAAGATCCTGATGTCCAGGAAATGATGTCTGGAGTGCACATGGGAAATCTCTCAATCTTTTCTTATCCAGAGAGGCACCATTTCTGACTGGGACCTAATGCCTAACCACCTTTGTGGCACATCACCCTTTCCAATCCCTCAGAGATGTTTTAGTTCACTACAGTCCCACTTGGAAGCCAGCTGTTATTCAGATATTGTGATCCAGATCTGGTAATCCTAGCCAAGATACCATAGTGCTTTGACTTCTGAAAGGAGCAGAGTTCACTGTCTTTGTGCAGCAGGACTACCAATGGGAGACCATCCCACAACTTCATAAGAAACATTGTGAAAATGTTGTGCAAATGTTTCTTGTTATATAAGTATTTTTACTTTTCCTGCAAGAATTAACTTAAAAGGATACAGCTTTGCTAGATGATAGTAGACCTACTAACAATAATACAATATGAAGGGCTCAAACAAGCATCCATAAAATATATTTTTCCTTTGGTTTCTATATGTGGGAAATAACAGTTAGCTGTTATACTTAAACAATTAACAGTTTTCAATAACAGTTGAAGTACACAATGAATGTATGTATGTATGCATGCATGTGCATTTGTGTGTGTGTATGCGCCATCAAGGCTTACTCAGTCAGAAAAATAATAGATACTTTTCTGTTATATTACTGCTGAGCCACAAAAGTCTGAACCACAATGCAAAATCTTATTTTTTTAATTTGTGTATTTATGTGATGAGTGTTCTATTTAGCTTGCTTATGTATACAGAAGTTTCCTGAAAGAGATTCCAAATTCATGATGTGGAAAATACAGCCATTCACATTTATTTAACTCTCTTTGGGAAGATACAATTGTATCCATAGAAACAAAGAACATATGCTCGAACAAGTGACTTATGCACCCTGATCACACATTATATTCTCCATATGAATGGCATCTCATAAGAAATATTGTACATGCATAAATTGCCTTTTAGTGTTTTAAATCTGTTATTATACTTTGCAGATAATTGAATTCCAGAAAAATGTTGGTCTAGTCATTCTATAAAGTAAAAAGTTGAACCCTGGCTCTGTTTATAATTGTTCTCTGCAATCCTTTAGCTGAAGGATATAATTGGTAATTAATTTAGTTTAGATTTCAGTCAAACAGTGATAAAAAAAGGTTTAATAATCTTAGTGGATAAACAGGAAGTATGTGAGCAAAAAGGAAATATTTGGAAAAGGGACAGCTGGTTCTCAAAATTACTGAATTCCCAGAAGTTTGAAAAAAATGTTATAGTAAGACAAGATAAGCTGTAACAAGCAAATTTGTGTTGTAACTGCAGAGCAGTCTCATTTGAAGTGACTGTATAAGTCTGAAATATTTGATTCAATTATTTTTTGTATTAATAGCACTATTTTTTCAAAATCCATGTATGTACATTTTTATTTATAAATGAGGATGCTAAAACATGATACTTAAACATATGCATAATTCATATGTGCTCATGTTATGTTCATATTTCAATACTTATATTGATCTGATTGCATGTCCCCTAATTTTGAGTCTATTTTATCAATTCGCATGATCTTCTGATTTAAGAGATCATTAGCTTCTTTTAGAAATACAGACTATAGAATATGCTGTGATCATTGGAACTAGCAATAGGAGTAACAATAACAATAGGAAAAACAATAGGAATAGCACTCTGCAGTCAGCCTGCAATACTTCATTTGAACCACTTTGCCACCAGGGCATTAACATATTTACATGGCATAAGTACATTAGCAATAAAGGTTTTATTAATCTTCTGAATTAAATGCAAGCCAGATTCTTTTTGCTACACAGCCTTTAATAAGGTAAATATAGATATTTCTATTTATTCATCTTTGTTTCAGTCCTTTGTAGAAAATAAGATCTCTCTATGCCCTAATGTCCTTTTTTAGGCAAGGATGTAAATAGTCCATGAATATACTTGTGATGAAGATATTTATTAATATTAGTCTTATTATGAACATTTTAGTAGAATTCAGCCAGTTCGCGCCACTTTGGTAGAACTGGTAGCTAATTTTTTGTTGCCCAGGCACAGAATGAACTTCTGGAAGCAGCATCCACCCAAAGAACTGGTTGTTCACATATTTGAATCCCACCACTGATTTTAGTAGACTATATAATAAAAGGCTTATAAAGACCAGGATATATACACAGATACAAACAGATACACAATTGGGGCAGGGGGAAGGGTGGGAGGAAGAGAAGAGATATCCATGAAACTAAGCTATCCAATGTATGCCTTACCTTAAGAATCTACTTTTACAGTTAATGACAATAAAGAAATTGTGGCTTATCAATCTATATGAAACTGTGATATTATGATGGTGACAATGATTTTGTAATGATCATCAGTATATTTGAAAAGAAATATTATGTGATATTCTATATTCTGTAATATTATTTTGGCAACATGGTCATCTTGATTTTTTAAAAAATTCCATTTCTTTGAATGCCCTTCTCTATTGGAAGTCGGCGTATATGCTGCCCAATCTATCCTGGACTCCTAGCTTGTGAAACTGGATTGCTACCTTAGTATACAACAAGATACGTCACGTGATATCACATGATGTTGCAAGTTTGACATGCCTGGTGTAGAAGATCACCTAAACTATTATTTGTCTTAAGATGCTTTGTTTTCATAATGAATCTACAGAAAATCAGGTATCTGCATATTTAGGTTGTATGTCAGAACAATACATATAAAACATACTTGTTTTTATGCATGCTTCATGTTTTGGTGTGCATATTTCCCAAATCCTGAGACAGTGTGTCAGAGTATTAGAAATGAATTTGCAAGGGCAGTAAGACTGAATATTTTAGTACTATTTTCATTCAGTCAGGTAGTCTCAACGATGCAACTGCAAATCAAAAGTTGAAAGTCCAGGCAAACATTATCAAAGCACATTCAACTCAAGAATAGAAATAACGTATCTGTGATTTCCAAAAGATAATTCAATTTGTAATCTTACATCTGTTTTCCTTGCAGTATTGAATTCAGGGAGAGTTACAACTGAATAAACTTGTGAGGGACTGCAAAGTAAAACAAGTATAAATTACATGTAAAAAAATACTGATGAGTCAAACTGACTTAAAAAATTTGTGTATTTAATTTCACGTATGTTCAAATTGTTTTTTTAAAGGCTATTTGTCCAAGTAAACATATGATTGACTTTAAATACATCCTAGCCTTCATAAATGGCCAGTTTTTATTTCAGTATTGCCTGTATTTTTGTCATGTTAAAGTGAAAAGCATGAAATACTCTATATTTTCAATAACATTAAGATTGGACATTTAAAAATTACATTATTTTCTTATATAATTAAAAAGAACATTATTTCAAATAATATTGTTTTAGAAAGAAAAAAACAATGCAACAACAAAAATAATGCATTTTTGTTGTTGCATTATTTGTTTGTTTTTTTCTAAAACAGTAGTGATCTGGACTAGAATAAACAATGCAGAGTATTTCAGGATGCTTCCACCTCCTATTTGCCAACAAATCCTCCACAGACCTTGAAAACTGTAAAAGAAAAGAGGTTTAGATTTCATTCTGGAGAAAGGAGATTAGTGCGATTCCTGCATAATACTTATGTGGGTTAGAGGTTGCCAGATGTTTTAAGGAAGTGGGTAATTAAAATTCTTTGAATGTACTGATTTTTTTCTCAGCTACATTAGCTAATTCATATTTTCAAAATATCATCATTCCACAACTTAATTTAATGCAACTTCACTGTTACTGGTAAAAGCAGAAAGAATAAAGATAAAGCCTTTTTTATTTTATTGTATTAATGAAAGTAAAATGTTTCAATTTTTTTAAATCTAAAATCTAGATATTGCCCTCTAGTGGCAATGCATACCAGCAGTCTTATCAAATCATTATCAGAAATCATTTTATCATTTTCCGTAACACATTGTTTCAAATATTTGCTGAGAAGCAGTAAAACATATATCTATTTTAATCTCTAATCACTTTTCTTTCAAATTTCTGAATAAGCAATATATTTAGTCTTGAATATTCTTTATAAATTGAATTATATTGCATTATTATATTTAAAGCTTATGCCAGTAATGTTCAATTTATATGGCAATATAGTTAGAAGTATAGCTGCTTATTTCAAACTAATTTGTGCATGTATTTCAACTGAAGATTCCATTTATATAAGTTTTGATTTTTCTTCTGTCTTATTTAAATAGTTTATTTACTCAATTTATTATCGGATCATTTCATTTCCTTCTACTCTAAGCTTCCTGTTTCTATATAACTTTCTTATCCAGGAAATATTATGTCATTTTTTTCCCATGCCATAAGGATAATTCAGCTAGTATTACCCAGCAACAAGTACATTTCCCCCCAAATCTAGTTAATGGGATTCAGAAGAGTGATGGTCCACTTCAAATTCCACTTTCCACATCAAAGATATTATAGCAGGATCCAGACACAACATATTATTCCTAGTTGCTAGGTTCACATATTTTGTTAAGCCAGAAATCAAAAACCTATACTTGTTTCAGCTATGTAAAATACTGTATATGATATAACCTTTAGTATTACACAGTAAAGTGATTTGTTTGGTTTTCACTTAGTGTTCTTTAAAGTTAACGAGTTCTTAGTTTAAAAAAAAAAGTATGATACCTGATTAGACACATGAAACAGGCTGAAATTAGAACAGATACATTACAAAGATATGAAATATAGATATTCATCTTTCTGGGTTTATAATCATAATAACCATACTACCGCTATAAGTTATAAAAATTATATTTGGTTGTTAACTATGCTCATGATTAGTAATATCTATGTACTAGGATGGAATGCACTAGAAACATTTTTTTGTAAATGAAGTCTATATGAAGTCAATAAACTCAGCTTTAGTTCGAAGAAATTTAGAATATTACTTCCACCAATAAAAAACAATGTGGGTTTTTTTGGCAGCTGCTATTCATATAATAAAACACAGATGTGTGACTAGCTGTGTTTACTTTAGTACAGGGATCATTGTAATTTATAATTGCCAAGAGTATGCATCTCTGCACATTAAGGTTTGTCACAGATGTTGGCTTTTCAGCCAGCCAAGCCATAGAAACATTTTTACGATATAAAGGGTTTGATTAAAGTTATGCTTTGATAAAGATATTTTGGAATTAATCTCCTTATTTATATTTTAGGTTTGTTGCCTAACTCATGAAGTTGCATGCAAATTCCTTTTTAGTACTAAAACTTATTTAGATAAAATAATTTCTTTTGATAAAGACATTATTTTCTATCAAGCCAGTTTCAGAACATCTTTTCCTACACAGAAAAGAAAGAGCATAATCTGCAAATCTGGATTAAGTCCTGTTATTTTGACATTTTACTTAAAATTATATCACTGTTAATATAGACTATGAATTCCATTTACATTTATGGGGGAAAAGACTACCTTACATAGAAATTACGTAGCATAATTGATTTAGAATCACTGCTCCATATGGAAAATTATGACAACAAAATATGCTTTTTGTATATATGGATCAACCTAAACTAGTATATCTTTATTTAATGTGTAGTTGCTTATTATTCTGTTCTGTCAAATTCTCTTGTTTTTTTCTTCTTCAAATAAAATAAAATTGCATGTTTTCTTGGCATACCCAACTTTTTCTATATGATATAATTTGGAATGTAGCACTTCATTGTATGCATTGTATGTATACATAATGGTAAACATTCCCTCCACAGACACATACTAGAAATCCTGTTTGTCTTTATGTTTCAGTGTTTTGTCATAAATTCTTCCCATAAAGTTCCAAATTCACTGGATAAATTCTGTCTATGACATTAAACAAAATCCAGTTTCTGTCAGAGTGTCTTTCTCCATCTACCTTCTTTGATTCATTCTTCAACTTAATAATTATAGTCCTGACACCGATTACAGTCTTTTTCTGTATACCTAATAATAATAGTGCAGTACCTCAAGGCTCATTTTTTTTAAAAAGGCTTTATTAACAAACAGCAGCTTTTAGTGCTTCTTTCAAGGTTTTTGGGACCAGCATGCAATCCTGGAATTTCAGATTTTGTATCTTTATTTTACAAATTTATTAATATTTTTAATTCTTCTTTAGAAATTTAACATCGTCAGTTTGCATAGAAGCAATTCCTTTGGAATGTACAAATATTTTATACTCCAACTTACTGGAAAACTGCCAAGTTGCAAATGAGGTCCGTCTGGGATAGTGCAACCCCATTCAGAACTAAGATAAAGTCCTGGATCTTGAAGCTTCCCTGGCAAGATCCAAAGTCATCTGGTCTTGCCAGGGTTCAGCTGAAGCCTGTTGTCCCCCATCCAGGCTCCCACAGCCTCCAGGCAATATGAAAGGACAGCAACAGCATCACTAGATCAGCAGGGTACCTCAACCCTGCAGCCATCTCAAGCTGAAAGCAAGGATGGTTTCACTATCCCAATCCTGCTCTTGCCAAAGATCATTGACAAGTGCAACCAATGTGCTTTTTGTCCCATAACCAGGCCTGGATCCTGACTAGAAGGGCCTTAGATAATTCATTTCATCCAGGACTTTCTGAAACTGCCAAGCAATCACATTTTCTACCAGCTTCCCTAATAAGGGATAATGGAAAACTGTATGAATAGTGTCCAGGCATGTTGGGAATAAGTGATGGAACAGATGAGCCAGGGCCTCCTTAAAAATCCCTGGGAATTCTCTCCTACAATGACAAGTTTATCACTGCTTCAACCCATCTGCTAGTCACCATCCTGGAGATTGCCACCAACCAGGCAGGATAAGAATCTAATTGACAGGTTGTTACACTGACACCATTGAGGACCCTGCCCATTTTATCAGGTCCAACAGGATCAAACTCTTCTCAGGTAACTCAGTAAGACCTTTCCTCAGGCATTTTGCATGGATGTGCATCATATATGGGGTCCAGTTCCAGTTGGGAACAAATACAAGGGACTTTGTCCATCAAGTGTGTAGTCCTCTGTGCAGCCCTGAAGATGACCGTCCAAGCTCCCTGTCCAAGGAGGATCTGAGTCACCTGCAGGGTGACATTCTGCAGATGCAATAAGGGTAGAGGAGTAATGCTGTTTGCCTCTGTTACTACCATGAACTAGGCCTTAATAGAAACTCTGAGTTGTGTCTGGTGAGAGCCAGCCTTCATTTTCCTCCAGTGGCACTCTAGGCATTTCTTAACCCTTTTCAGAAACTTCAATTTCTCTGTGAACCACAGGGAGAGTTGGGAGCAAAGGGTCAAGAGAGGCTGCATAGAGGCAATCCTTTCCAGACCCCTGGCCACCTTTGATTCCAGGATGTTATCAAGGATTCAGCAGGGCTGTGCAGCAAATGTTTAGCAAGTATTCAGTGAAGAAATCCATTTTGTAAGAATGCTAATGCAAAAGGTTGGTGCAAGGATGTGTTTTGCTAAATTAGTGAGCCTAACTTGCTATTAGCAACAGAAAAACATTTCCTTCTTACTCCATTTTTTTTCCTGCTTTCTGCGGTGCTTGTACATCTTCTAACATAGCCCTTGATGGGAAATAGTCTCTGTGATTTGTCATGTGTCATGCATACAACACTTTTCTGAAGCAAAGCAGCTGTGCTGTTTCAGAGAAGAGAAGATGTTGTTGCTCTGTGAAATTGTTTCCATATAAAAAACAGTTCAGGCTCCAGAGAATCTAGAAAATCTAACCTTTATATCATGAAAATCGGAGGCAGACCTCTGACAGTCACAGAATATATTTTATTCATATTTATTGGTTACAAGAATTGTAGCAACCCCATCCCCAAGTCAGGCTGCTTGCAGATACTGTATTGCAAGTATGTACAACCATTACATTCTATATTGGGGAAGGAAATGGGAACCTTCTTTAAAATTTCTCATGCTTAAAAAACTGAAAATATTCATAGATATTCTCTTGTGCATAGCAGAGCATATTCCAGATTGGAGAGAAAGTATACAAAAGATGCAGTGGTACAAAGGCTCAACTGGTCAGAAATGCCACCTGCTTCTTAAGCAGGAGTTGCAAATCTAAAAGGGCTCCCAAACGGGGAATAAATTCTGTCTGATGGAGCATTACAGCATCCAGAATCAAAGTGATAAATTACGAAAATGAGATCCTCAAAACTCACAGCCCCTCGGTTTTGGTAGGTTTGAGAGAAAACTGATTCTTCCTCATCTAATCCCCCACAAGCTCAAAAAACTGGGGAAGAATTTGGATGCATCATTTGTCCAGCTGCTGCAGAAATGTAGAAGTGAACAATATCAGCATAATGATAGGAATCGATTTAGGGGGGAAAATAAAATCCAGATATTCATGTCAAATTTACTTTTATTTGTAACTAGTTTTGCTTTTAATGAGTCCAAACTCATACTCAATTTCAACTTCCGCCGAGCCCTAAAGACCTATCTGTTCCAAGAGGCCGGTCTGGCATAAATCTGAAATTCTAAAATTTTAAATTGGGTATAATTTTATATTATTATAGTGGGTTTTAGGACAGGACAAATAATTTAATTAGTTTTGAATATTTTAAATATTATGGTATTGCTGTTTTATTAAGGTGCCTGTTTACCGCCCTGAGTCCCGCAAGGGAGAAGGGCGGTATATAAATCAAATAAATTTGAATTTGAATTTGAATTTGAATAAATTGTGACTACTTTCATTTTTATATGTTTGACAGTCTAAGAGTATTCCAGTAATATATTATTGTTATAAAATAAAAGTTATGAATTTGTGCTATGTTATACAAGAACATTTTATACAATCCATTTCAGTGGATTGAATATTTCAGTGGATTGAATCTAATTACATTTGATTTTAAAAATAAATACTAAAATGCACACAGAACAGAACGGTTATTTAATTATGATTAAATAATCTCAATTTAATATATTATTAAAAAGGCGTTTGGTTTTCCATTTTGCCATATACATATTTTTCTTCAAAGAGAATAGACAGGAATCCTTGAAATGTTTAAAGGCATATCATATATTATCACTATTTGATGGGATTGTACTCCAGTTGAATACACATAGAACAAACCATAATCTTATCTAAGGAATGATGTTAACCCTCCAATCAGAGTAACTTACAAACAGTCTGCCTTTGTGCTTATTAGATTGCTGGGACTGCATTTTGTGCTGGAGGTTTCAGTTTTTACCAAAGCAGCTCCACAGATAGTTGCTACCGTCTTGTATTCTGCCCTTCACAAAAAGAACACATTAAAACAGCTAGAATCCCTAGGGCAAATGGAGGAGATTAAGTAGCCTATTCTTGCAACAGAATCCTGAGCATACAAAGGTTGATATTGTGTATTCAATGCACTATCTCTTTCTAATACTGAACTTTACTATTGTCCCTCCTGATTCCAGTTTACAAAGTGTTTGGAGGCTTTGTGTAATGGTTCATTGGCATCATCAGTGACATCCGAGTGTGGGAACTTTTTTGAAATAAATATAGTCTCCATCCAAGCTTACTCAGGTTTCTTGGAACTTCATTTTGTTTTTGTTTTGTTCTGCAGTATACCCTTAAAGTCCATTGATATGCAGTGTATGAAATTATTAGCAATTATACATGGTCATTGTTATGTGCATACTTGTGGATATGATGATTGTGAAATAGGAATTAAAAATAAAAAGTATTAATTAGAAGTATTTTAAAGTATTAATAGAAGGTCCACTGATTTGAATCAGTAGTATTAGTTTTAAATTTGTTTAGCCCAAAATTTACAAATTATAAACTCAGCAGTTTCATGTATTTTTCATTATATACTCTTAGTGTATGAACTATTAGAAAGTGTATTTCACCAAGCCAATCATGAACACACATAAAACGGAATTGTGGAAATTTCTTCCTTATATACACGAAGTATAAAGTGTATATCACATGGATATTCCTTTTACATTCTTAATCTAAAACATATGAATTTGTGGGAAATACAATTTTGTTGTATAAATTATATAAATAATCTTGTCTTCAAAAGCTATATGGAAAATATCTAGATACTCAAGTATAGCTATAATCATTTTAATTGTACAGGATTATTCTCATACATATAGATGTAGATTGGTACTATTTGTAAAATTTAGATTATTATGTTATTTTTAAAAGTAATTAACATTCATCCAGAATGGTTTAGAAATAGAAAATAACATAATTCACCTGCAAAAAGTCATTTGTGACTCTTGTTAAATTTCAAGTGTTGAAAGTTTTTAATGAACAAAGGTACTAACATTTCTTCTTTTATACTGTGTAAAAACTGAATCAAGTTGTGCTTACAGAGCAATGTGTACTGTTTATTTTTTCCTAAAAACAAGTATATGCTATTTTATGAAAATACAGATATTTATTTCAATATTATACTTGGAATATATTTTCTCCTTATAGAAACAAGATATCCAAATTTTTACTGTCAAGTTTTGAATTGCTACCTAATGCCAAGAATGGATTGTTACTTTTGAATATTACATGAGTGATAATGGGGTGATTTATAAATAACTAGTTGAGAATAAATCAAAGCATGTTTTCTTAGTCAGAACACAAAGTCTGATTTAGGAAATAGATTTAAAACTATATAAAAGGTCAAGTTTATATTTGGGTCAGTTTCTTATTTCAATACTGTTCCTGAATTTTCAGCTTATGATGACTATATGGTTGGCAAGAAATACTTTGCATTTGTTTTATTATGATATAGTAATATTTGCAGTATATCCTGCTCTTAAAATACATGGACTTCAAGTGAGGTTCATAAAATTCCTCATTTTATATATTCAGAAAATGTGTCAAGATAATTTTTTTTTAAAAAAAATGAAATATTTAATTGTTCTAATGATAAATCTAGCATGTATCCTCATGCTTGCATCTTTCTATAGAAAGTGTTTTACACTCTCCAAAATTGATTTGTTGTGAAACTGGATTGCTAAAATTTATTAAAAGTGTATTTGTACCTTGGAAAAAAATTCTTTTGTTTTGAATGATGAAACTACCAAAAGATTCTTTTGACAGTTGTTTTTATAATTTATCCCAGGATCATTATTTTATCTTCAAGATACTCCTTAAGCAAGCACAACATTAATTAACTACTGAAGCACTAAATACCAAGGCTTTCCATAATTGAAATAACCAATCAGCTGCAAAAAGTGAATCTGTATATACATTTTCATAGATAACAGCATTTTTTAAAATACTGTCTGGCTAGTGCTTAAACTGTATGGGTAGGTTCCTCTGTGATAATTTAAAAACAGAAATAGAGCTCTGGTTCACAATAAGGTCATGTAAATCTTTCAACTCTAATTTATGAGGGTTTTACATCAATGTATTTCACTTTTTTTTCAAACTCTTTCAAGGAAGACCAATTATACAGTAACATAGGTATTAGCTCATTAATGAATTTAAATTGTAGCCTAAAAGATAACTAACAACCTAATTGGATGAAAACTGAAAGATTAATTGGGCTATGCTATAATAAATACATACATACAGTCAGATGACTGGATGTTTTGTTTTGATGAACTGTTTACACTAATAAGAAATGGGTATTACTGTTTTTAGACATATTTGCAGATACTGTACATCAAATTAGAAGCTAGAATTGTTCAGTCTGGTACTGAAACTAAGCATAATTTCCAAATGAACTATTTTCCTAAATATGCTGCATAAATATCCAGATACAAACACAGATATGAATGCTTCATTTTTGTTTTCAATATTGTGAATATTATGAGTTTCCAGAAGATTGATGCATATTGTCAAGCTTTGCTCCAGACATGGTAATTAATCTTGCCTATTCAGACATTTAATCCTACATTTACAACTTGCTTGTCAACAGATGAGCCACAAACACAAGGAGGCCAGAATAGTTACTTTATTGCAGAGTAGAATAAGATCATACAGAGGTAGTCCTCAATTTGCAACCATAATTGTAATTTACGTGTCTTCAGTACTTAATACTGTTCAAATTCTATCTAGAATCTGTCTCTTGCTACAACATAGCTTTAATGTGGATTGGTCATCCATTCCTATCTCTGCCACTAATGCGTTCTGCTCCATATTTAGGCCCATCTGTGAAATAGGCAAGAAAAATGTGGAAATGAGTCATAAACCCCATGCTATTAAACAGAAACTCTATTCAACCATTAAAAAAAAAAGTTAAAATACAAATCAGAACCCATTTTTCTTTAATATCAAAATCTCTTTCTAACTAGAAAATGTGTTTAATGCTTCCACTTTTTAAAAAAAAAGAATGCTTCCCAATATTTAGTTTAAACAAGTATTTCTTTTTTGTCCATAATAGGTCTAAGGATATGTGTATTTCTTGGGTGGAGAAAATGTATTTTACAAAGCATACAATTTTTATATATTATTGAGCCTATAGAAATTTCATATTAAGACAAGGAATAAGTTAATGTTCAGAACATAATATGCAAACTATTGATTACACTAGCTTGTACTGGCATATAGAAAATGAATTTGAAATATTTGAAAATTGTATAAATGTTCACATTTTTTTCCTTAATTCCACGGTTGAATATTCAGGATGCCTCAAAAACTATCAGCTATTTTAAAGTTATGTAGAAAACATATTCCTACAACATTGGATTCTGCTATTGGATGAAAAAGGAAGAAGGTGGATATTAGAAAAATTCAAAATTCCATTAGTTGTTTAGTTTTAATAAAATAGTTCCTTGCATTTTTATTCTACCTATTTTATTCAGAAGCAATGTTCAACTATATCAGAAATATGCATTCTCTTTTTGAACTATAACTAACTCTATTGAGACATTGTGACTTAATAAGATTAAAACAAAACAAAGGCTTACTGAGGTCCAAGATTGAATGCACTAATCCTGCTACAATTTCTTTGCATATGGTAATTCTGGTCTCCAACCATTATTGAATGTGGCCATCTAAAAATTTCCTCACAAATTTGTTTGAATTCAAGCAATATTAAAACAATAAAAAGTGATAGTAATGTGGTAAATACTGAAATACTGAAATCTTAAACTAGCAAAATTCTGGGGATAAATATAGCATCATCACAACTTTTTAAACATAGATAAAATGGCCAAATGAATTCCTGAAGAAATGTCTACTTTAGCCTATTTACCAACCTACGATGATGTCTATTATTCTATGACCTTTTATATTAATAAGTAGAAATACTTTTAAACAGCTGTGAGTTTCAGCCTTTTTTTTCTATAAATGTCTAGAGATTTATGAGATAAACAGTGGTAGAGGGAATTGTTTCCATTTGCAGTATACTAATTTACTCATACTTTTAAAAGTATTAAAGTATTAAAAGGATTTTAGTAAATACTAATTATATTTACTTTAATATTAAAATAGATGAAAATAAAGTTAATTACAGCAACTAATTTAATTGATTATAAGGAAGATGTCCATGTATACAGACTCAACCTATCCCATGACATATGCATTGTCTGTTAAATAGATAGTAAGTATATGGTTTGAGTAATTTAGAGGTAGTTTTAAAATTGTGTGGTCTGCTATGAAAGAATTTAATTTGATGTTTATGTCCCAGCTTCATATTGCCTCTTTTGCCTGAGTCCAAAATTCCTTGTGTGTTTGTTATAGTTTTGTTTTGTTTAGGAAAGAAGGCACAAATCAAAATTTTAATTAATGGGATGGAAAACTAATGGCAAGATGATTTACAAAAGCATTTGTGTTTTCTTTTATTGATATTATTTGAACAGTTGAACAATTTGACATGAATTCTTTCTACAAAGTAGGAGATATGCCTAAATTGTTTAAATCATACTGTAACAGCAACATATTCAATATTAGTTATGTGCAATTGTATGCAACATGAAGAATTCAACAAAAAAAATCCAACTGAGCCTGCTGTGTTTATTATTTTATTTATTCAAAATTGATTGACAGAATAGATTTTGTTTGCTGTTTATGTAGTATATAGTTTCTATATACATTTTTATACTTTAATTTCATTATCAACATAGCTTGACAATCTAAGTCTATAATAATGATTTAGAAACATAAATAATTGCTAATGTGCTTTTCATTCCATTTGGACCTTGAGTTCAGTATATAATAATTCATAAAATCTGCATTTAATATATGATATGATATATCCATATGATAGCCATTCTTTAGATGTTATCTTCTATTCATTTTATTCTTGGCATAAAATTTCTGAAAATATCTTTGTTGTTGTTCTACAATGAGATGAATTTTTGGTTACAAAATGAGTAAAAATCACTGAGAACCAAAGATCATATATAATATATGATCTTGGTTCTCAGTTATTTTTACTCATTTTTTAACACACAAGATACAAGATATATACTGTATATATGATCTTGTTACTATATAAATCCATTTTGCCTGAGGCTTTAAATCTTTCATAATGTACATTCTGCTTGATATTATATGTCACTATGTTGCATACATTTTTTTAAAAAATATATGTTTTTCATTAAAACATTAGATGCCCAGTATTTCTTTCTTTATACTAACAATTTCAGCAAACTGTATGAAAATGTACTGTTAGTGGAATGAATAGGTATAATTCTGGTCAATTATCCTTTAAAAATACTAAAATCACCATAAAGTTTAAACATGTACAATAGCTGGACATAACTGTGGTGTCTTTATGTTTTGTGAAGCTGTGTATTTCATACTAACTCAGAAAAATAGACAAGATCTCCTGAAAAGATAAATATTTGCTACATCATACCAGCAGAGGGTGCTGGAGTATAGTTCATACTGAAACTTTTATTGCAAAACAAAAAATCCAAAAATATGATTTATTATTTGAAATTCTTTTTACTTGAATCAAATTAAATTATTATTAAATTAAAAACCTAATATCTCTACTTTATATATGTTCATTTTTTCTTATAAGAAAATAAGCAACTCTAAAATCAAGTATGTGTGCATGAATACTGTCATTCAGATCAAAGAAACAGCAATAAAAATAATTAGATCAAGTCATCTAATCTTTTATATATCCTCTTAGAAATTAAGCTGCCACACTATATCAATTTATCTAGAATAAGCAAGATAGTTTTCCTTTATAGGTATGTATCAGATCATACAATATGTTACCTATGTAATATAAAATATTCAGATTTTTTAAAATAATCTATAGTATTGTAACAGCTTACATAAGCTTTCAGATTGTTGCTGGTGGTTCTTGTATGTTTGAATGTTAATTCCATATTTATAAAATCATTGTAGTTTTGGATTACTATTTAAAACTAAATCAGATGAACTGCAATTATAATGTCAATCACTTTGATGGATAAACATTTTGAGTAGAGTCACATTTGATTAAGGCTAATAGATAGCAAACAGGCAACATTTGGAATGAAACAGTCAAATATATCTTTGGCAAAAGAGAAGGAGCAAAAGAGAAGGTGGTGGAACATATGCTGGGACATTAAAATACAAAATTTAGGACTTACGCATTTACATCCAACAATAGAAAGCAAGCATTTAAGTCCAGGGGTAGCACATTTCATTATTTTATCATTGAAATTTCTAGAAGCTTTCAGTATGAGAGAAGCTATTTTCACAGGCATCCCATGTGATTTGTAGAGTGCAACTGAAAGCAGTATAGCAAAAACAATTTACACTGCTGTACTACATCATTTGTCTTTTGAATCTTTGAATTTATCAGAGCAATATAAAAATACTATGGCTTCATAATGTACTGTTCTAGTGAGAAAGAGCTATTGAGGTGAGATAAATGTTACTGTAATTTCTAGAAGATATGTTACTGATATGAGAAACAAAGACAAAACAGTGTTATTAATCCTTACATGATGCTTTGTATTGAGAAATAAAGCGAAACTAATAACTGAAGGAGCTTACACTTCCTAGGGAATAGGTTCTAATGAATACAGTTATTTCATTCACCAATATTACCTATAGTGCTAACACATGATTTCTTTAACTATAGTTTATTAAATAATCCCTAATTGAATAGATACCCAACATCTTAAGCCATAAACCACAATTTATGGCAATTGCAGTGGACAGATTCAGCAACTCTGACTCCAAGTCATAACCAAGCAAACCATTTTATAGTGTATTGCAATCTGTGAATTAATCTAGATTGGATTCATGTATTCTTATTGTGACACTTCAGATCTCCTGAAATAAAGGTTTCTGTATGAAATCATTCTATGTTTGTTCCCAGTGCATGTTTGCATATCCATTTGTATGTCTAGATAAAAGTTTCTTCTCTGTTGAAATTTAAACTATACACAAGAATACCAAATTATAGTGTGCAACTTCAAAATTGTTAAATCCCAGGTTGTGTGCACCCTACACAGATAAACGGGATTCTTTTTTTGGTAAATATATAATATTGTATTTTGTTGTGTTGCACCAATTCTAGAAGATTTTGCATCCAATGTTGCTGACACTATATTATTTTATCCGAACAAGATGTAATCCATAATGTGGCATATGATGATTATGTTCTGATCAAAGTTATAAGGTGATTAAGAAAAGGCTAGATAGTTTCAGAATTGTTCTTTTTTGTCATTTAGAAATGATAATTGAACTCTTTATTTCTAATCCTCTTTATTGGCTTGGCATATACCTCCATATACTTCAATCTAAATTTTTTAGGCTAGGTCTAGAGTTTAGAAATAATACCTATGTGGATTTTTCAGAAAACTGTGATGCATCCATTTTCTTTTTATTTATCCGTAACAATTTCTAGGGCATCCCTTCTTTCTGCTACCATGATCAAAAGAAAAGAGCTTAAAGTGTTTAAATTAAGGGAAGATATCCCTGTATATATCCCCAGGGATGAGGAAAATAGCTCTGAGGCCTCTCTCCTGGCACTTTCAAAGGGATAGGTCTCTCGTTTGAAATATATAGAAGAGAGCTTTTCATTTGTTTTTCAAGCTCTGGCTTGGAGCCAAGAGTGTCCTGGAGAGTTGCCTTGTGCCTTGCAGGCTAGTCTGACCTTGGAATAACAGATGCTGGAAGGTGTCAAATTCTGTTACTTTCTGTATGAAATTCAAAATAGCAGGTTTCACCCAACTTTTTTTTAAATTAAAAGGAAATGCAAACTTAAAATGAATGGACCTAGCTTCTGTTAAATTGATGTATAAAACAGGAATCTCAGCTTTGAGGTACAGTTTAGAACATGAGGAACGTAAACTGTTCCCAGTAGAATGACAACATCTGGAGCTAAACACCAAAAGGATGTCAGTTATCACTGCATTTCCATTTGGAATCTAGTATTTCATGTAATTTCATTGCACCATGCCATTCTATTCTAGACAGTCCATTATTCCAATCTGACTTATCTACTTCATTTTAATCTGTCACTCTATTTCAGTTGTTTGTTTCTGTTTTTAAAACATTCCATTTTTAATGCAACCATTTTAAAACTATTATTTTAAAATAGATGTCCTTAGAATGATTAAATACAGGATATTTGAATGATAAATATACTGTACTTTTTCTGGTACTTCAGTCTTATTGTGAATGCTGAATGAATATCATTAACAATCCTCTTTTTCCTTCTTGCTATCATTGATTTCTTTTTTTAAAAAAGGAGAATATATACATTCCACTAGGTCAGTGATGGCGAACCTTTTAGAGACCAAGTGCCCAAACTGCAACCCAAAACCCACTTATTTATCGCAAAGTGCCAGGGCTGCATCAGCATTGTGGTGCCCTCAGGGGGAGCATGGGGGGTGTGGCCCACTGGGTGGGCATGGCTGCAGTGGTCACAGCAGACTGGGTGAACGTGGCCGGGATCAATCCTTCGCCATCTCCGGGGCATCCCTGGGAGGCCACCACCGCTTGCTCGCTCACTTCCTGCCCTGTCGCTTCCAAACATCATGTGTCCGCTACTTTGGTAAACTCTGCTGGGGCAACAGCACATGTGCCCACAGAGAGGGCTCTGAGTTCTGCCTCTGGCACACGTGCCATAGGTTCACCACCACTGCACTAGGTGACACCATAAGACTTTAAGTCAACATATAACAACATGGAAACTTTGGCATTGCTCATATGGGAAAACAGTGGGCTAATTTCTCTATTTCACTTGGTAGAAGGCCATAATACCTGAGCAGTAAAAATAATATTTATATGACCAATAACTAAGTCAATTTTCCCATTAGTGACATAAACATAGCATTAGCTCCATCACTGAATGGCAAAAAGCCTATCCTCATTACTGTAATTTTGTCACAAAACTGGTAAATTTACAAATATAAATTGTCCTCTTTCTCTCTTTATGGTGAATTCAACAGTTTGGACAATCTTTCAGTTGACTGATTGCCAACTTTAAAAAGACTACAATGTTGTTAATAACACCTTAAAATAGTATTAACCCTTCAGGTCTGTAGTTATCTAGGGCCAAACATTTTCGGAGATATAAAAATACTCCAAGCCTTCTAATCTTTAAATTGATATTGTTCTCTCTACTTTCAGCAAGTATGGACTCCTCTAAATAGGTTTCTGAAAATAAAATAATTTACTCTTACAAAGGGGGCCGGCTATAAAAATTTTCTAAACATTTCTAGCTAGCATTTTCAAGTGTGAAAAGTGTTTTAAATAAACTACATGAAATTATTGAAGTCCTAGGAAAAAAACTCTGCTGGAACTGCCTAAAACTGAGTGTATCCAAGAGACAACCCACAAATCATTATAAAGAATTTGCTGAAAAGTGTAGCTATAGTAAAGCATTTCTTATGCAACAATTATCTGCATGGAAGAATTTTCAAAAGAAAACTTTTTTTCCTACCTCATCACAAATGTCTTCGTCTAAGGTGCACAGAAGAACATTTTTCATAAGTCTGAAAGATTTCAAGCGAAGTGCCTTGGGCTTATTTACAGTAGTTAGAAATGAATTCTTATAACTACACAATATATATTTGGAGAAAAAGAAGCAAAGCATTTGAAGAAAATAGCACATTATAAAATGGGGTTGGGCTATTAAGGTTTGAGCTTCTGTGGCAGCCAGTTGGAATGGCTTGAAAACTAGGAAGTGGGAGCAGATCCCAAACAACCAATGTGTAGAAGGATACCTAAGAATATTTTAAAGATAAAAGACTTCTGGAAGGGGTGGGTATCAAAATGGAAGAATAGAAAGATTGTTAGCTGCTTACAGGAAACATTTGGAAGCAATTGTTTGCAATTTCTTTTGCAAAAACATGCATTATAAAATAGTGGTTGAAAGAGTGGCAAACTGACACACCTTCCTGGTTAATTACTCTCTTATTCGTAATCTGTAAAAAACATAAATAACAAGGATGCATTCCAACTTTAGAAAGATGTTTTGTTTAACTTTGTATCATTTAAAGGTTGTATCAGCCTCTATTTATTTACAGATTCTCTAAAACATATAGTTTGACCAGATGTCCCTAAGCTCTTACAAGTAACTGCTTTAATCATAATTTCTAAGAAACATGTCTTAAATGCGTAGTGTGTCATTTTAAACTTGTACTTCAATGTTTGTATAATTCAATCTCTACAGAATCTATTTACTAGTCATGTCTCTAACAATTTAATCTCTACTGGATCTTGAGACCCTACAAAATAAACTCTGTAGCGGGGAGCATAGAAAAATATGTACATAGCAGCAGAGCGTAGTTGAGGTTTTATTTTTGGTTGATATGTATTCCATTTACAATTTTAATAAAGCAGTATATGGAACAACTTCAATATTGTGGTACATTTTAAGTGTAGAAATGATAAAGTATTTCTATAACCTATTTGAGTTTATACCCAAAACCAATTTGTATTAAGTCACTGAGTTGATGTCCCAGAAAATGAAACATCCTATCATATTTGTTTACTGAGCACAAGTATATTGATGTTGGCAACAGTACATTAGATAGCTATGCAGATGTATCAGCAAGGAAAATTAAACTTAAAATGGAAGAGACGGAAATTAAATACTTTATGAAAACATATGCAGAGTTAATTATGATGTCTATTTAGGGGGAGGGTAATTGCACATAACCAGAATTAGAACTCGATAACACAGCAGATAGAAGAAGTTGTCCACCCTTTTCTGTACTCCAAACCTAAGCTAGATATTGCCTGCTTTGTACGATGGGAAACTTCCAGGGAAATCCTTGGTAGAAACTAGACTGGGAAATAGGGTGAAAAAAATACCGGAAGGGAGAAATGCCAAATCTTTATTGATTGTTGATTTTATTTATTTATTTATAGTGCTTATAACCTATCTTAATTCCAAAGACCCCTGGAGGTATACAATAGTGTAAATAAAATAAAAAATGAAATAACAATAAAACCATAATCACATTTTGGCCAAGGAAAACTTCATGGATGTGTTTACAAAGTCACTTGGAGTCCAGCCCAATGGACAATTTACTTTGTATACACTTCAAAAAAATTATAACCATGCATAAAAGCAGCATACAAAAAAGGCTGTTAAGTCTTCTATTATAAGAATGTGTTTTTCCCAACATATGGTTAGCACTAACTTTTTAATTTTAAGAACTACATTTATGTATAATCAGTTTTTTTAAAAAAAAATGTCAAAAAGCTATGCTTGAAAGTGAAGAATTATATTGATTATAAAATGAATAGTTCTATAAAATTAGACTGTAAATTCATGATCATCATAATTTCTGTTATTGGTTATAGAAGACATGAAGGCGATGTGTTAGTTATATTATTAAAACATTCAACAAGTTTAGATTCATAACAGTGAAGGGGAAGTCCCTGACCCTGTTGGCCAGTAAAGACCACACAGCTTGTTTGTTGTGTGCTGCACAAGGGACAGAATGCCCATTGAGAAAGGGCAAGGCAAAAGTGATCTTGCTATATAGTAATCTTGTTTACTTGAAAAAGACATTTGCAACCCTCTCCCTTTGTAGCTAGCCTATATTTTTACCCTTTGATTTTATTTAGTCAACAAGCTTTGAGTCAGGGGCCAACCTCTTCTTTTCCAGTAACTAGACCCTGACTTTGCAGTTTTAGCTCCCTTAGTAAGCAATTTGTATCTTATATTTT
The DNA here is from genome assembly GCF_001527695.2 of Protobothrops mucrosquamatus. Taxonomy (NCBI): domain Eukaryota; kingdom Metazoa; phylum Chordata; class Lepidosauria; order Squamata; family Viperidae; genus Protobothrops; species Protobothrops mucrosquamatus. Next base: position 859,142 of record NW_015386261.1, on the reverse strand, counting down.
TAAGGATATTGCTAAGTATTAAAGCATATCTAAAGTCATTTTGTTAGGCCAAGCTGTTTCTTAATTATTTTTTTCCCTTCAAGGGATGATAAATATAAAAGGTTATTCTCACTTATTGCAATCTATCATTGTATAGAAATATAGGGCATTGGGTGTTTCCTTCATCAGATTGGTAGGACAGCTGAGTTCACATGCACTGGTATCTGACCAACAGTGATTGGGATGAGGAATTCTATCATTCAGCAACATAGGTGTAAGGTGTGATATCATGTGGCTATACCAACTTAAAATAACAGTTCAGGCAGTCCCAGTTGACATTATTAGGTGAATCCTGTGCAGGGTTAAATGTCCTGCAGACATGATCACCTTTTGCAACCTCCTGCTGGCTTCCCCACTGACTTTGCTTATTGGGGAGCCAGCAATAAAGGTTGCAAATGATGATCATTAGGACACTGTGATGTTGTAATTGCGAGCTGGCTGCAACCACCTGTCAGGCATGAACAGTCAGATCCACAGGTAAAGCTTCCAGTTGATTGCTTCATTGTTCAAGACTATACACAGGATTGCACCTATGTAAAAGAGTCCACTTGACTTCTACTCCTGATTTTGTCAGTCTTTCTCTGACATCACCTCCTCCTCAAAGCATCCCTCCCCTTTTTCCATGGCATTTTCATCATCTGAGTTCACATAGGAACTTGAGGCGCTGGAAGTGAAACCATTTGAAAGGAGTTCTCCTTTCCTGAGTCTGAATCAGGGGGCGCTAGCTGGCTGGTAGCATTGACTGCAAAACATTTAGATGATTAGCAGGTTTCTCTCTCCTTTTCCTCAGGAAGCAAAGGGAGAAATGATGGTTGGGCATCATCAATTGTCCCATATCCATCTAGAAGTGCTCACCTTGTTTGGTTATTTATACCTTGTTTGGTCATTTATACATTGCTTGGATAGTGCAGGACAGGGAACTGAGAGGTCATGGCTTATAAGGGAAATCTTGATGGATCTGCTGCATTAAACTGGGGCTATGGACATATCTGGCATTTTCCCAGGAATGTTTGGAGTCCTAGTAACCCAGCCAGTGAGTCAAATACTACATGCCTTTACCCCTTCACTTAAAATCCAAACTCTTTTTTACTTCATACTCTTCCTCCCTTTGCACAATCATTGGTGGCAGTGGTGGGTGCTCCAAGCATAGGTTGCTAGAATGTTGTCATTGATTAGTAAGGAACAGTGAAAAAATGAGTTGACTTTCATGGAGTTGACTTTCACTCTACTGGTGGTTCTTCTTGTAGGATTCCTTAGCTTGCTGCACCTGCTGTTTCAACAGGGCTTGTCAAGCCAGCTGCTGTTGCAAAAAATCCACTGCTTCAGGGATGCAGCTCTCTTTCCTTGAAGCCGTCAGTAAGACCTTTGGGTATTTCCCATACAAAACCTGAAAGGGAGTCAGTCATAGCAACTGATCTGTGGGAAGCATTATTATAGAAAATTTCTTCTAGGGGAAGCCATGAGGGCCAGTTATCTTGGCTGTAGATGTACTGATGCAGCATCTGGCTGGTTTTCTCGGCCTTACCATTCATGGCAGGGTGATGGGCTGAGGACAAGCTAACCTGGACATTCAAAAATTGGGAAAGTGACTTCCAGAACCTGGAAGTAAATTGACTTCCCTGTCTTATAAAACTCTGTGTGCCCTGTTTCTATAGTGAAAGACATGGTCCGAAAGAAGTTGAGTTGTTTCTTTGACCGTGGGCAAACCTTTACAATGGATGGAATGAGTCATTTTGGTAAAAAAAAAAGTTTCATTACAACTAGTATAGATGTATAGCTATGGACTGGAGGTAAATCAGTAATAAAATCCATAAGACCATACACCAAAGATGGAGTGAGGCTTAGAGTGTCATAAGAGCCCTGGTGACTTTTAATGGTGGGATTTAGCCCTTCTGCAGGGGTGGCAAGATGCAACATAGCCATGACATCCACTACCATTTTAGGCCAACAAAAGTCTCTTAATGTTCTGTGCAGCATCTTGAACACTTTTCCATGCCCTGCTCTCTGGTTATCATGGCATGCTAATTCTTGGAGCCCGATACATATATAATGTATAAATCAATGCTAAATCTCTGTCTTGTTTCAGGGGCTTCAATTCTTTTTGTCACTCCTATTTGCACTGGTTCTCCCCCATCGTCCCTACCAGCATCAGTGGAGAGAAAGCTGAATAGCAAGACTTTGAGGTCAGCTCTCTTGCTTCAAATCTTTTCCAGGTGTGATCACACAAAGTTGATAGAGTTGGTCTAAATTCTGTGGAAATCCTTGTTTTATGAGTTCAGTGCTGATCTGAGTCCTAAACTGAGCAATTAGGGCTGCCTCCTTCCAATCTAGTCTGCAGTGATTAATTTTAATTTTGCTATGTACGCTCTGACCCTGTTTAAGATGATAGATCCAGAGGGTGTGTCACTACTCTTATAGAATATCCAAAGTGACTTCTGAAGTTGACCATAAATTTCTGATAATTATTCATAATTGGGTCATTGTTTTCAATGATTGGAAGTGCCCATTGAGCCACTGATGCTGTTAGCAGACTCAATGCAAATGACATCTGTGAGTGGTCAGTTGGGAATTTTTCTGCACAAGTTTCCATAAGCAACACATTGCACTATGAAGGTTTTCACCTTTTCTTATTCTCCAAATCTTTCTGGTAAACGTGCATGGCTTCTCTGTACCACTGGTTGCACCTTTGGAGCTGTGGGTGATGCCAGAACAGTTGATGCTACTCACTATGCCAGATTATGTATCTGTTGCACTAGTTAAAAGTACTGTTACTGTCAAACAGCACACTTCATTCTCTGTTCTCTACTCCATCCTGACACCACAGTACAGTATTCAGTACTCCCTGGTCATCAGTTGCTCCTGGTTGGGAATCAGTTGCTATCCCAGTAGTTGTTTTAGCTGCCCAGAAAAAAGTTTGTGAGTTTGAAAATATTAATGTTAGATGCGAACAATCAGATCCACATGTAAAGGTGCTAATACACTTTATTGCTCAATCCTATACACAGGAATCTTCTCAAACAGTTTGCACCTGTGTAAAACAAGATAAGGTTCAACAGCATTCAAAGGGGGATTGGACTTTATCTTCTGAACTAATTCCCTGCTTGACTCCTCCCCCTGGTTCTGCCAATCTCTCTTTGACACCACCTAAATCACAGTCATGTGACTGCAAGAATATAGCAGCTACAAATATGAGGATCACATCATAACCTCCATTGTTCAGTGCTGATGTAATGTTAAATAGTTGCTTAATAATTAAGCAAGGACTATCTGGATCACTGAATTACAGCTGATTGAAGTATAGGATATTAATTCAGCAGTATTTGAGAGCTACCTCTGTCTTTAAAACCGTTTTGGGAAAATGTGTTTGCATGATTAATATGGAAGTAATATGGAATATGGAAGGAAGTTATATATTTTGTTCCTATCCCAATTGGTATTGTTGTCTTCTGATTTTGTTCAGCAGAATTTTAACCATTATGTGTCCAGTCCTACAGGAACAAAAAGTTTAAGCCACCACTAAACCAAACATAAAGGAAAAGAAAACAAAGAAACCATAAGACTGTAATATAATATAATGGCCCCTGTTTCAAGCCTCTTTTCTTTTTCTGTAGATTTTCTCTGTACTCGAATGTCCTGCTCACTGTTCTGCCATGGTGCTAGCCAGAATTCCACCCATGGCAGTCTGTGTTAGGGGTAAGCAACCCTTAGGAGAAGTGAAAGAGGATAAGGATAAAGTGGCAGGATACCACAGTGTCTTGCTGTAGCAAGCATAAAAATAAGGTAGAAATTCCAGTAAACAGGAAAATGCCCACTATGTAATTTCATAATCTTCAGCTATCTGTTAATCTCCAGCTAATCTTCAGGATATGTTTTCAAGCTGATACGGACTCAGAAAACTGGTATGTAAATAACATAGAAGTTCATTCATAAAAACACTCACTTGTTTACTGCAAAGCCATTAGAAAGAAGTCTGTAGCCTAATATCTTAGGAAATAATTCTAATGGAATTTATTTTTTACTGAAATTCTTACAGTCTTCTCTGTTAAAAAGTGTTTATATGAATTATGCCTGAAAAAGAATTACTTTTGGACTAAGTCAATTTTCCCAGAATATAACATTAATTTGCATAAAAGTTTTATGGAGGCAAAGGGAGACTATATGTTTCAAATGGAAGGAACCATAGTTTGGACTTCAAAGAGTTATTCATGAAACTTTTGAATATTTCAGTCATAAAACTAAATATAATTTTATAAATCCCATGCAGAAATGCTATATTTACTGTATGTATACCGAGGGAGCCAATTTTATGTAGTGATCAGGCTAGAAAGTGGAAGAATGTGAGTTCTAGTCTGCCTTAGGAACAAAAGGTGACCTTGGACCAGTCACTTTCAGCTCTAGAAAGGAGGCAGTGGCAAACCACTTGCCAAGAAAACTGCAGAGAACTGTTCCTTTCTGATTTTATGGAAAATATATTCTTGTTCTTTTTTCAATAGATTGATGTTATACCTTTCTTTTAAGGTTTAATTAAGTGCCTCCCCCCATTAAAGTTGTTTGTGAAGAGTATCTATTTGTAAGATTTTTTCAGAATAAAGGTAGACTAATTTGTTAACAGTTAACTGAACACTTTAAAAAGGGCAGTCCAAAAACGTAGAGACTCTAAAGGCTACCAAGATTATTTAAAGTTATGTAGCATGTTTTGCTTGGCTCCCATTTTTCTTGGCCCTATCGCCTTCCAAAGTGTACTTCTAATTTACTACTGCTGCCAGTCAGTGCTTAAATTACATGAGAACTGGAGCATGCATAGCTCCTTTATTTTACTTACTGCTTTCTTATCTACTGGTTTTAAAAGGCATGATTTGGTTGAACTCATGAGAAATGAAGGTCACAGGGTGAAACTTATGGATTTAATTATGATTACTGAAGCATTTCTCTGTAATTTTCTCTATAATTTAAGCATTGTTGTAGAATTGTACTGGCTTCATTCTCTTCTACTTACTCACCCCCTTTCTGGCATATTTAAGCAAACATTGCTTGCTCCAAGTCATTTCCATATTGTACCTAAAACTATCCTACATCATCCAAATGGCTACCCAGAGAGTGGTAGGAACTTTACTTAAGAGGTCCTGGTGCATTTGATCAAGGGAGGGGTCTGAAATGGAAGAAAGAGGACACAGAGGGATAGAATCAGGCATATGAAGAAGGCGAGAACTGAATATTCAGCAGAAGAGGGGACGTCCAAATAGATGCCATCAGGTTGACACAGTAGATGGTGCAGCCCAATTTGCATAAAAGATCACGGCCTAAGAGATTAATGGGGGAGCAGGGACTAAGGAGGAAAGCATGGTCATGAGAAAGAGGACCCAAGGAAATAGTGGTTAGGAGGGAGACAGGATGTGGGACAGAGACATTAGTAACCCCAATAGCATGGACAACCTGTTGGGAAGGTTTAACATGAGGAAAGTCAACAGCCCACAGGGTAGAATGGGCAGCACAAGTATCCACAAGCAATTTAGTGAGATGATTGTTGATAGAAGCAGGAAGCTCAGGGTTAGAAGCATTGAGAGGAATGAGAGGGTATGCAGGGGAGGGAGTAAAGTTGCATGGCTCCGGGCTGTCCTAATGTTTGATGGGAGAAAGATCCTGAGTGTGAGTGGTGGGTTGAGGGGTAAGGGTGCGAGGGGCCTGAAGGCCGGGAGAAAATGGATAAGGACAGGCAGAATTAAAATGGCCTTCCAAGCCACAATTAAATCAACGAAAGGTTTTGTGGAGTGAAAGAAGTAGGAAAGTCAGGAGGGACCAATCTAGGGTGGGAATGAGGGGTCAGAGTGGTCAGAGGGTTATCAAAAGCATGGAATTGCAAAGCATGAACTTAACTTCCTTTTCTTCTTTCTTTTGTTTAAAGGAAGAGGAATAGTGTTCAGCAATATCTACAATTTCAGAAAGAGACTTTGCTTTCCACTCAATGACATTAGTACAAATAGCCTCCGAACCCATCAACAAAAAAAGAAACCATGCCTTCTCTAGCATTCAAGTGAGAGTCTTGTAACCTGTGTAAGGCACTCCATAAGTTCAGCTAGGGACTCGCGATCCTGTTGCTTGCAATCCTTTATTTTAGCCCAATCGGTTTTAATGAGGCATATTTCAATGATGCTAGTAAGCAAACACAAGCGGATACCAGTAAGGTCACCAGTTTCAGGCAGTTGGGCAGGCCACTGTGCCTTTTCCTTAAGACGTTCCCAAATTTTCTTTGGGCAAACAGCTCACATAAGTTGATTAAGATTAGCCCAGGTGGGATTGTAGGCTTCAATAATAGTTTCCAATTTTTTCTTTAAATTTGCCCGGCTTCTCACAAATGTTAGGGAAGGAGCTTGCCATATTATGAATTTCAGCCTGGGACCAAGGGACCTGGATAACCTTGGGAGCAAGATTGCTATTGACCTTTTCCGAAGAACCGGGCATAGTGCGAAGAGGAAATTGGCCTATAGGCTGTTTGGAAGATCAAGGAGGCTAGCAGACTTAGGGCAGGAAGGAAAAAAAGAAGTGGCTCCAAGAGGGGTAGAGGAAACGGACAGCGCTGCGAGTACGAAAAGTAATGCAATCACGGGTCTTAAGATCAGACAAAAGAGAACCCACGTTAGGAGAAAGAGTTATCCTGTGGAGAGGAAATTTGTTCTTTCAGAAGGGGCAAGCCCAATTCCAGATCCAAAACCTCACTAAGGCGGATAAGTTCAGCCCGTAGGAGGGTAAAAGGGCTGATCAATTGGCAGTCAGGCGCCTGCAAGGAGTCTCATATTTCTTGAACCAGAGCTTTAATAGCAGGAAAAGGAGATGGGAAGGGGGATTGTAGGTGTATAGGCTGGGGTGGGAGGGGAAAAGGAGCAGTGGGAGGAGAAGGAGGAGCAGTGATTGTAGCAATCGGGGATAAAATGGGATAGGAGGAAGGGTGGAAGGAGAAGACAAATGAGGCGGGGACAGGAGAGGAGAAGAATGGGGAGAAGGGAGAGAAAGGGGAGGAGGAGAGGGAGAGGAAGATGCTATGTAAGGGGGGCATGGAGAGGGACATCTAGCATATTCCAGTAACAAGTCAGGAATGTGGTCATCTTCTGGGGTAGGGGAGAAAGGAGTCAAAGGGCATATTTTGGGAGTAGGTTTCTGGTCCCTAGGCAACTGGTTTTTCTTGGCAGAATCCACTGTCTCATCTTGCCAGATAGTGGCAATAGAAATCAGTGACTGATTTCTCCAATTTTTCTTTGGTACTTTTAAAGGATTGCAAATGGTGTTCCTGACACCACCTTTCCATTTCAGCATACTAGGGGCTTCTCTTACCTCAGATTCAAAGCGGAGGTGTGGGTTGAAATCCGCAAAGGAGCAGCTGGTTACCTAGGGTCCAAGCCTGAGGATGGTCGGGCTCCGCCAGACACCAGGTCTCTTCCAGCATGTCCTTTCCTGGCCAACGCACCAAAACTGTCGGTGGAAAAACTCATCAAAGACAAGAGACATCACACCATAAGCATATCACTTTAGAATTTGAAGGTTTATTACAATTTAGGACACACATAGTTACATTACCTTGACTTATTGCAATAAGGGCCAATAATGTGCGAGCAGTCAGAGAGAGATGGCTTGACAAAATGGCTCTGATCTATTCTCAGAGCCATCCTTTTATACTTTAAACCACAAACACATGACTTCTAACATTCTATAATAATTAATCCACACCACCTTCAAGCTATTACATTTGATCACAATTTTTCCATACATGTTTCACCTTTCTACTGCATCTGTAGTTCCTCAATTACCACCGTTTCAGTTCCTAAATTTCCAGGCTCTTAAGTATCGTGTTCTAAATATATAGAAATTTTCCAGTTAGTAAAATTATTCACAATTCCAATCACAATGCTACAATCATATTGTGAAAGAGGCCACAGCCTAAACTTTGGTTCAGTGTCTTTTAGCAGCCCTGAGGCCTAGTCATGATCTTCAGGTATGTTCAAGGCAGAGAACTAGTTTCTTTTCCTTTCTCAGATCAGGAACTAAAAATGGACCTGTTGATACCAATTTTAGAGAACAGAAAGGATACAAAATAAAATGGAAAGTATATTTGTAAGAAATTAATTAAAGTTACAAGAATGAAGTCATTCTTTCTTTCTTTAAAATCATTTACTCTTTGGATTCTTTTACAGCAGTAAAAAGTATCAATTCTTAAGCTTGTTCTAGCAGCACTAGTATATACCTTTGTTAGTGAACAAATTTAATATAAAAATAGAAACTGATACTGATGTAAGGTTTTGTAATTCTGGTTTTTGGAAAGAATCACAATTTTTTTCAGTTTGAAATCCTAATCCTGTCATTAAAATGGATAAAATAACTGTATTTTGGCTGGAAATATTTAGCACCATGGGCTAGAAAATAAACCTGTATTTGATCATAATATTTCACTACTGTATGTTAAATAGAGTGCTAAATGATAAGTGTGAGAAACTAATGTCTGGACTAGCCCATAAAAGAACTGGTCGTCTTCAGCTGTAAAATATTACAGTGCAATCTAGTAATTAAGTGAAGGGTATGATGAAAGACTTAAGCAGTCATGATGTGTTCTCTGCAAGGTACAGCAATTCTAGTATTGTTATAATGATTGCCTCAGGATGAGTCAGAAATCAGGTATGCAGAGCTGTTGTTAATGGTTTTACACTTTAGTCATCTTCCACATGGGTGGTAAATTCAAAAGGTATACAGTTTCAGTTCTTTGAATCAGATAAAGTTGGATTTCATTTAAAAACTGGTATTTTAAAAAAATCAATTTTATACATAGTATATTTAAAATAGAGATGTTAAAGAATGTAACCAGATATTGTTGTTGTTGTTGTTGTTGTTGTTGTTATTGTTATTGTTGTTATTATTATTATTATTATCATTATTATTATTATTATTATTATTATTATTATTATTATATAAAGTTGGAAGGGACCTTGGAGGTCATCTAGTCCAACCCCCTGCTCAGCCAGGAAACCCTATACCATTTCAGACAAATGGCTGTCCAATCTCTTCTTAAAAACTTCCAGTGTTGGAGCATTCACTGCTTCTGGAGACAGGTTGTTCCACTGGTTAATTGTTCTTTCAGGAAGTTTCTCCTTAGTTCTAGGTTGCTTCTCTTCTTGATTAGTTTCCATCCATTGCTTTTTGTCCTGCCTTCAGGCGCTTTGGAGAATAGTTTGACTCCCTCTTCTTTGTGGCAACCCCTGAGATATTGGAATACCGCTATCACGTCACGCCTAGTCTTCTTTTCATTAAATTAGACATACTTAATTCCAGCAATGTTTCAGCCTCCAGTCCCCTAATCATCTTTGTTGCTCTTCTCTGTACTCTTTCTAGAGTCTCAACATCTTTTTTACATTGTGGTGACCAAAACTGGATGCAGTATTCCAAGTGTGGCCTTACCAAGGCATTGTAAAGTGGTATTAATACTTCAAACGATCTTGATTCTATCCCTCTGTTAATGCAGCCTAGCACTGTTTGGCTTTTTTGGCAGCTGCAGCACACTGCTGGCTCATATTTAAGTGATTGTCCACTAGGACTCCAAGACTCTTCTCACAGTTACTACTATTGAGCAAGGTACCACCTATACTATACCTGTACGTTTGGTTTTTCTTGCCTAAATGTAGAACCTTGCTTTTTTCACCATTGAATTTCATTTTGTTAGATAGTGTCCAGTGTTCAAGTCTGTCCAGATCCTTCTGTAGCTTAAGCCTATCTTCTGGAGTGTTGGCTATTCCTGCCAGCTTGGTGTCATCTGCAAATTTGATAAGTTCCCCATCTATCCCCATCTATCTGATCAAGTAAAATTTAACCTGAACATGTTTAAAGTGCTGAATAATATCTAAATTAATTAAATTTATTTCCCATTAAAATCAAACTTAATATGTGTGGGTGTTTTTCTTTCCAATTTTGTAATTTATATAATTAAAAGTGTAAACCCTTTTATGGTTCTTTAAATACTAATAAATGGTGTAGTTATCCTTTTTAAGTATTTAATAAAACCTACACAATATTCAATAGCTTATTTCAGGGTAAATATCCAAAGGTTTGCATCTTTTAAATAAATCCAAATCATGCTGTGTTTATTACCATACAAACTATCTGAAAATGAAGCCTAACTTTAGTACAAAGCAAATTCTACTGTTACATACATTTTATAATTGAAAAATAAATATCTCGCAAACACATTAATGGCCATTGGATATAATTACAGTATAAAATATCGGATTTCTGAGATAACTGTTATAAAATAAAGAGCAATGTGATTCATACATTGTTAAATTATGAATATGGTTTTAAAATTATAGTATTTTGCTTCATACATGTTAATCCAGAACTTCATTAAATCTGTAATATAATTTTCAAATTTTTCTGGATGTTAGGATGTATTTCGTTTAGTACTCTTGAGTCTTTTTGCAACCACAGATGGTAAAATAGTCTTTCTTTTTTGTGGCAGTTCATATTTATGTATGATTTGTCCATCTTGGCAATCATCGACAGACTTATAAACCATCTGTAGAATCTTTTATACAACTTTTTACCCAATTGCAGCTGTAAATTGTATTTTTTTCCATAGTTTTTTTCCCTCATAGTTCTACTGTTATGACTTCTTCGAAGTTTTATACCCATTTTATCTTACAATTTTTAATTTGTTCTGTCTCCATGTCATATCTGAGTAAAAATTTGCAAATGCAGCCTAATAAATTATTCTGTTTCATATTCTGTCATCTTTCTCAGTGTTCCTCTTTTTATTTTCTTTCTTTCTTTTTTATTTTATTTTATTTTCCAGTTATTTTCAAATAAACCATGGAAGATTTTTTCTTTCATTAAGTAATTATTTTGGTTTTTTTTCATTTCTTGATTCCAGATGCATCAGGTTAGCATTCATATTTTAGATTTCTTTCTTACTGCAATTGCTTCTAAAATAAAAGATTCTTTATTTGTGATTCTATGATAAGTGAAAACCTATTCAATAATCGGGCAACCAAACTTGGGTTCTGGATTACCACCAGTGCTGCCTATATTTCTGCAGCCCTGGTATGGTAAATCACTAGTCATTGGATTTCTTATCAGGCTTTGGTCTTGGAGTAATTAATATAGCCTTCAAAGAGTGATTATCTTTACTATTCAAATATATAGTCAGGAAAAGTCATAAGAATGCACTGGAAGAGAATAAAATTCTGCAACTTCTTAACACGGGAAATGATTCTATGCATACTTATCTGTGAATAATTTTCACTGAATGCACTGGCATTTAATTTTTAAGTCTGCAGAAATTGGTCTATATTGGATGGCTAGAAACAACATTGCTTTGGTGGACCTATGACTGAAATTGATTCACTTAAGAGTCAAATTATGCAACGTAATGCAAGTATAGATTTGGCTCAAAGTCCCTGAATAGTTGAAAAAAAAAAAGAGAAATCTGCTTAAAGCTTATGATAATATAAATATATGAATGTTGTTTTCCTTTAATGTTATGTGAACACACATTTGTCAAAAAGCGCTTCACCTTAATTTTTGAAGTAAACTTATTCATGCTTGAAATTTGGCTGGAGACTGTCCTAACCTACTAGAAGAGACACCTGCAATTTGTATTCAATTTTTTATGGTTTCTCCTTAGTTTGCACAATTATTATATTATTCTGTTGCAACAACTTGGTTATTTACTCTGAAGTCTGATATATTTATGCAGAATTTATTAACAATTGTGGAATAATATAACATACCTGTAATGTGCAAACTAAACCTTAAAGATTAAGATATGTACAATTATTAAAATGGCATGTAATTATATGTTTATATGTTATATAAATAAATAAATCAGTACTATGTAATCTGTGCCACCTGCTGCACTGCAGATTGCTCAAATCCATCCTTATGTAGCTTAATTAGTGCCTTCGAGGCTTCTTTTATCTTGCCTGACATTTAAAATATTTTAGAGATTATTTTTAATAAATAAAAGGCAGCATCCTGCAAAGCAAAATAAAAATCCTATTCATCATCTTTATTTTCAAGAATACCATTAAACATTATATTTCTAATATTTAGAACATGAAAATTACTGATGCTGTCAGCTCAACTTATTCTTTAAAAGAGCACAAATACAACCATAGAAAGGCGGGCTGGAATAGTAGAGCAGGGCTTTTCAACCGGTGGTACGCATACCACTGGTGGTATGTGACCACCTGGATGGTGGTACGCGGCGTTGCCTTCCTCTCCCCCGCTCTGCTCCTTCCCAGCTCACTTATTTGTGGAAACATGCTGCTTGGCGGCAGCCTGCACAAACCCTACCGAATGTGCCCTGCAGAGGGCGCGTAAAGAGCGCAGGCGCAGAGCAAGGCCCCGCCCTCCCCAGGGACTCATTGTGCAGCAACTGGATTGACTTCTTCTCGTGCACGCAGGTCAGCGGGATCCGTATTGCCCTTCCCCTCTCTCTTCTTACTTCACAACAAGTGTTAGCCTGATAGGAGACAGAGCTCTTGGCTGACTGGGGGGAAGGGGTGGAGAAAAGGAGCCACCTTTGGGAGGAGACTGCCACCTTCTTCTCCTTGGCTTTGCGCTCTCCTGTTTCTCGGCAGCCAGGCTGCCAAGCCTCTACTGGCTGGAACTCCACGTTTGTTTTGTTTTTTACTTCTTGCCTTTTATGTGTTTCTACCGTACCTCCTCCCAGGAACTGGGTGGGCAGAAGAAAGCTTGGCTAGGCTAGGCAAAGAAAAGCCACAGAGCTGCGAGCTAAGATTGCAGGCAGGCCGGGGAAGGGGGTGAAGAAGAGGAAGGGGATTGGGAGAGAGGAAACGGCAAGCTTGTCCTCGCCTCTCCCAAGGACCTCCTGCACCACCTCACAGGAACACCTGGTTTCAGATTTACGCCGCAAAAGTTTTTCTCAGGCAGAGGAGAGAGGAAAAACAATTACAGAACACTCGAGAATCCCTTGCAAGGCACCGTGTACCTTAGTGCTTATTTGGGGAGGATCGGGGCGCACAGCTACAGCTGATCCACGCTTCTGCAGAGAGCTGTAGCTGCTCTCCTGGGCTCCTACCCAGCTCACTTGCGCTTTGCTGGAAAACATGCCGCTTGCTAATTTAGAGAAGCACAGATCAACTGTAGCCCGGCGCTGATCCTGGCGCTTCTGCTAAATTAGCAAGCAGCATATTTTCGGGCGAAGCATGAGCAAGTGAGCTGGGCAGGAGCTCAGGATCGGGGCGCACAGTTAAAGCTGATCCACACTTCTGCAGAGCAGCCCAGAAGCGCAGATCAGCTGTGGCTGCTCTCCTGAGCTCCTGCCCAGCTCACGTGCTCATGCTTTGCTGAAAAACATGCCGCTTGCTAATTTAGCAGAAGCGCGAATCAGCTGTAGCCCAGCGCTGATCCTGGTGCTTCTGCTAAATTAGCAAGCAGCATGTTTTCGGATGAAGCACGAGCAAGTGAGCTGGGCAGAGCTCTCCTCTGCCTCTGCACGTGCACAGGCAGGTTTGGCATGTCGCCATCGCCACCGGCAGCACAGCTGGCAGCCTGTCCCTCTCCCCTTGCTCCTTCCTGGGCATGGAGGGGGGAGGAAGGAAGGGACAAAGAGGGAGGGAAGTAAGGGACAATGAGAGAGAGGGAAGGAAGGAAGGAGGGAAGGAACAATGGAAGGGAGGGAGGGAGGGAAGGAAGGGACAAAGGGAAGGAAGGAAGGAAGGGACAATGGGAAATAGGGAGGGAAGGAAGGCACCCACCCAAGTCCCACCCCCCTCCACCAGAGACCCATGGATTTTCCCCTCCACAGGCACCCTGCAACCTGAGGGAGGGAGGGAGGGACAATGAAAGGGAGGGAAGGAAGGAAGAAAGGCAGGAAAGGAAGGAAGGGACAATGGGAGGGAGGGAGGGAAGAAAGGCACCCACCCCAGTCCCACCCTCCTCCATCAAAGACCCATGGATTCCCCCCCACAGGCACCCTGCAACCTGATGGAGGGAGGGGTGGACAATGGAAGGGAGGGAGGGAAGGAGGGAGGGAGGGACAAAGAGGGAGGGAAGGAAGGAAGGGACAATGGGAGAGAGGGAGGGAAGGAGGGCACCCACCCCAGTCCCACCCCCCCTACCAGAGACCCATGGATTCCCCCCACACAGGCACCCTGCAACCTGAGTGATGAGCTGGCCATGCCCCCCCGCCATTGACTTTGTTTGTCAAAAAGTTGCAAAAGGTGATCACATGACCCTGGGACACTGTGAATGTCATAAGTATGAATCAGTTGCCAAGCACCCGAATGTAAATCACATGACCCTGGGGATGCTGCAACAGTCATATGTGTGAAAAATGGTCATAAGTCACTTTTTTCAGTGCCATTGTAACTTCGAACAGTCACTAAGCGAATTGTAAGTCGAGGACTACCTGTACTTTATCATTTTTTTCCTTTTTGGGGGGGCGTCAAGTTTTTGACACCTTGCTGAGCGAGTGGTGGTACTCGGATGTTGCCTTATCCTAAAAGTGGTACAATGGGTGAAAAGGTTGAAAAGCCCCTCTAGTAGAGGACATTGTGGTAAGCTGGAAGAAATGACAGAAAAGTTTGCCTTCTGGTAAATTACAACATCTGGCCATACCTATAGTGGTAACCATTTTAGAAAGCAGTAGTAACTCTAGAAGTCATTTAGCGTAGGTGCCATTTTGCCCTCTCCAAATTTTAAATGTGCTCAGTACCATGTGAAACTTGATGACAGAACTCTAGTTTCAAGAAATAGCTGAGAATTCAGGGAGTCATAGTTCTCCCAATTGGAGATAGTTAGGTTGAAGGATGAACTCTAGTACTCAGTAGGGTTTGCTGAGTTAAATGGAACGTTTCCCCAGTTTTTGTACAATATTATGAAACTCTTTTTTTGTAAAATATAAACCTGTTTATTTGCAAAATGTTCACCTCTGGTTCATGACAAGCATTGCAACTTCATTTTTTTTCAGCCAATGCTTAATATGAACCAGAAAGGAAACATACAACATTGTATCACACCGACTTACTTACCAACTTTTCTAATAGCCTCTTCAGTATTTTATGATGCGTGGAAACTGTTCCATGCTTCTCAGCCACAAGAGACACTGACAGAAATTCTGTGAGAAGTATTTATAAGGAACACAATACGATCCAAAGTGGACTCACAATCAGAGTTGAAAGCAATAAAGTGATTCTCGAGCTTTATAGAAAATTATTCAGTCTAATTATGAATTCATGAATTTAAAGAAGGATGTTAACCGATTGTCATTTATATATGAATCCATATGTATGCATATTAAACCATAATTCATTAACATTTATCCTATAGTGATGGTCTAAAAGAGAGATTAAAACAGTGATGTTTAGCAATCTTGTACCATAGCTTCCAATCTGATTTACAATAGATTAACCTGAATGAGTGGTCTTTGTGCAGTAATAAGAACTTGCAATTTTGGTAAACAGTCAACTTCAGTACATAGACAATGGTAATTTGCTTCAGATTCGACTGATCATTTCAAATCCTTATGAAGCATAACAATGTTCTTTTTTGGGGGGGGGAGCTTTTGTTTTTCTCTCTGGAATGAAGCCATTCTGTTTTTAGTATAGTTAATACCTTCTGGTACTAACCACTTCCTCATTAGTGATATCTAGTATTACGGACAATTATTATGGTTAAAAAAAAAGCCCATTTTCAATTCTGTTTATTTGCAGAGTCATATTTAGACTATGCTTGCGGGGTTGGAAACCACCGATGAAGAAATTGCCACCAGCAAAAGAATAGTGTCTCTTCATCTTTTATGGTCATGATTTTGCTAGCATAGCATCTTTCTGTATAATTGATCCTTTTAAGCAGCAATATTATACCTATTGACTTGAATGTCAACATCCAATGACATATTAAGCTTCCATGGGAATTTCTGAGTAAATGTTTCTGTAATTGCACTGTTGGGGGTGCAATATAAAACTTAGGTTTCATCACAACTGATCTTGCATTTATTTTTGATCGTTTTGTTTCTGCCTCTGGTTAAAAACATACCCTAATATGGTGGAGGTCTCCTCTTCTTGATCTTTATTAGTCCAGATCGCGATGTAACTGTCTGGGTGGTGTGTGGGTGTGTGGGTGTGTGGGTGTGTTCAAATTCAGTTTTGAAAATTGTGTGTGTGTGTGTGTGTGTGTGTTCAAATTCAGTTTTGAAAATAATTAAAGGGTTACAACTTTTACCCGGGCGGATTTTTTGAACTCCTAAACTGGGATGTTCCATTTACAGCACCGGGGAAATGATAGTACAAAAAAAAAAAATGGTTTCTTCCGAGCCAGTCGAGGTATCCCCAAACGAGTAAAACCCTTTGTTATCCAATTACAGAAAAAGAAACTTTTTAACCCTTCGTCTTCCGATTAGGTGGCCTTTATCACACCGTAATAAACGGAAGAGGAGCAAGACTGCGTCGGTCGAAGCGTGTTTGAAATGTATTTCGGTACGGCTAGGGAAGTGCGGTGCCTTTAAGGTGTCCCGAAGCAGTATTAGACCTGCAAGCAGCAAGGCAGGAACCGCTGGGCGCTTCACCGCGTGCCTTAACGCGATGCCTGAAACTTCAACGTAGAAAGGTTTCCACCAGGCCCCTCAGAGTGGCGGTGTGGAACTACATTCTTTCTCTGCCAGGGGCTGGCTTGAGAACGAAAAGGAGGAGGAGGAGGAGGAGGAGAGGAGGAGGAGGGAAAGGCGGCGGCTCTTGGAAGTTTTGTCTGGGCTGCCTTCTCGCTTTTGTGCCCGTCTTCGGTTGAGTAACAAGAAGGAGAGTCCCGGACCAGGCTCTTTGCTCTAACGAGCGGTGGGACCTAAATGGTGGCGGACTCGAGGACCAGCCTCGTCGTTGTGGCTGCTATGAGGCTGCTTTGTTTCGCGGTCCAGGCTCTTTGCCTCAAGTGATGGGACCCACCGCGGCTGCCGCTGCTGCTCCTGCTAGAGCAACGATTGCCGCGCGGTTTCTTTCCGCCGTGCGCTCGACCCAGCGGCACAGCCAGCAACTCTTCGCCAGGAGCGGACCGGTCTCCGCTACTCATTTTCTGAGTGTCCCGTGAAAGATCACGGGGACCGCCGCCGCCGCCGCACCCTCAGGGCCGCGGGTGACCCCGGGTGGTTTTCGATTCTTTCAGCGGAGGGAGAGGGAAGCAAGCGCGAAGCTTTTTGTGTTTCGCTTTCTTATCGGATGGTCCCGCGGCGCGCCCAGGGAAGTCCCTTTAGGATAACCTGGGAGAAAAGGAAAACAAAGCTTTGGGCTGCTGAACTCTTCTTCTTCGCCGTTCGGACAATAGAAGCTCCAGTTGAGAAGCCGGGACTTTTCTCCTCAGTCGATTTAGGGATGATTTAGGACACCGCAGCTTACGCTCAGCTAATTTTGGATTTACAAATTGGAAAGGGTTGGAAGCTTTAGGGAGAAGTCTTCCCCTTTCCCCCCTTTACTATCAGCTTTTCCGTTTGGCATGAGATTATCGGCAGGCTCCACCACCTGGAGACAATGTTTGCAGAGTTTGCTCATGTCTATCTCTTTGGATTGATATGCCTTTCTTCAGGTAATCCTGCTCCTTATATGATTCTTTTTTTTTTTTAATATTCTACAGTCTTGAAGTTTTCTCCTGCCTGTTTTCAGCTCGGAGAAATCAGACAATATAAAAACATCTTGATTCCTCCTAATTCGAGTAGAGTAATATGAGTAGGCAGAAACTGATGCAAGTTTTTTGAATCTGGAAACAATGGATGGTTTATGAAAGTGTTTCATTGTAATCTTCAGGTTGTCCAGTAGTGATCATTTTAAAGCTTTAACAGTGTTCTATGATTTATGCAACTTCGATTGTCCATCTTCTCACTTTTTCCTGATTCAGATAACTTTCAGTCTATTGGGGTAACTATCTTCTTTCCTTCTCTTCCCAACCCACATGGATAGGCACATGGTCTGGAAATAAAAGCAGTATTTGGTACCAGAAGAACTGGTTTGGTGCCTTTGCACTGGGCAGTCCAGTCCAGTAAGTATCTAGGAGGTTGTATAGGTTGTAGGCCTATCTTCTTAATTGCAAAAGTCTTCAGGATTTTAGGGGTACTGTCTTATCCTGTGGCTATTCAAGCAGTCTTCTATTATAGAAATGTAGACAGAAGCTTAAAACACACTTATGGCATTTTTCTGCAGAGGAATAAAAAGTTGGTGTGTATCCTGCAGCATAAACTGCTGTTCTTCCTCCCTCCCAGTTCCATCTTGCTTACATCAGTCACTCTGATTGGTGAAGGCACAGTTTTATGAATGCAAAAGCTATAATTAAAGCAAGCATAAAAACCTTACAGCTCTTTTCCCTGCTGCTATAATGTAAGTAGCTGTAAATTAGATTCAGAGATTTTAAGGTGGGAGGAAGAAAAAAAAATAAGATATTGGAAGGAAGACAATTTTAAAACACATCTTTATTGACTATGTGTGTTAAATTGCTGGCCCTAGGGAGGCAACAGAATTATTGGCATGGACAAAGACAAGTATGGATATATATATGGATGCAAGAATATTTATATGGGTTCAAGTTTAATTACATTAGGCATGGATGAAGACAAGTATGGATATATATATATATATATGGATCCATATATATATATGGATGCAAGAATATTTATATTGGTTCAAGTTTAATTACATTAATTTAGTTTACTGCCAGGTAAAAGGACAATTCACTCCTAGTTTGGGATCAAATCCATCTTTGCAACATAAGCTGTGAGTGTTCACAGAACCATGTATACATTAATGTGTCTGTATGGAAGTATTATAACTCTGTATAGATGTAAAGCCTATTTTATATCAGTCCAGAAGGGTCCTCTTTTAAGCAAATTAGAATCTTTGTGGAAATTTACCATGTTCACATATAGGTGCCCAGTTACATTGAAAGAATATATGAAATGCCCTAGTGAATGAATAGGCAGAATATTCAATCTGGAATGTATCACCATAGCCAGTTTGGTAGTGGTTAAGGCATTAGACTAGAAACCAGGAAACTATGAGTTCTAGTCCTGCCTTAGGCATGAAAGTTGGCTGGGTGACTTTGTGGCTGGCCAATTGCTGTCTCTCAGCCCAACTCATTTCACAGAGTTGATGTTGTGGGTAAAATAGGAGAAGTGGGTAAAATAGGAGAAGGGGAGTATTGAGTATGTTTGTTGTCTTGAATTATTTATAAAAATAATAAAGGCTGGATAAAAAAAATCTAAAATAAATTACCTAAATTTATTAAACCCTAACCCCAACCTTCGATTTCTGCCTCTACTTGGCATACTGACATGTGTTAAATCATTCAGTTTGACCACAAAAAATTGTTATAATCCCATGAAAGTGATTCCCTTGATCAGATATGAGAACAATCTGGAGAGAAAATGAACCATTTCTCACGTGCAAAATAGGAAATAACCCATTGGATAGAGTTACCGTTTAGTGGGGCAGCTGGCTGTTCCTCTGTAAGAACAGGACAGGTGACTAGCGTAATCTTTCTTTTCCCTTAAATTCTTGAGTAATGTGGCTTAAGGAATTTCCATTATTTAATGAAATGTTTTTTTACTGCAAAGTGGGATATAAATCAGTCCCTAAGAAGTAGACGGATTGGCTCTTTGATTCAGATGGAATAGTTTCAAAATTATCGTCAAGTCTCATTGTGGTCAGTTTTTATTTGCCTTTTTTCAAGTTTATTCTTATGTGAATTACAAATAAAATATGGTTAAGAACAAAAACTTCCATTAAAAAGATATAAACATTGCATATTATTAATCATTTTTACTTTATAAAACAGTTGATCAGCATTGGAAAGTTTTATTCTACAGACAAAATAGTCTTGTATCAATGTGGCTTTTTAATCCTCTTTATAGAAATTTCATGAGATATTATGGTGACTTTTTCTTTTTCTTATGTGTTTCAAAATATAGACTGATATAGATATGTGAATGTATAGATGGATTAGGATCATGGATAAGATCTATGAACTTTCCTAACCAATGGATAATTGAAAAGTTTATATTTATCCTTATAGTAAATGCCAAAAATTTAAATGTTGGATAATTTACCATTTCTTAAATTTTCATTTCTGGTTTATCTGTTATGGATAAAAGTGGACCATAGTGAAAAATCTTTGGGCTAAATTGTGATGTAATTTTAACCCAATATATATTTGGTAATAATTTATGGAAAAAAACTGTAGGCAGTAGTAGAATTTATAACATTGTTACTGGAACTCACTAAATTCTCAATTTAGTGAGAATTGCATGCAGAACAGTGGAAGAAGAAGGGACTGTTTGTAGAATATCATGGCAAAAGTTATCTCAGCAAGATCAACTGTACTTAGATTTTCAAGCAATACCTTCATGTATTTTATCATTTACCTCAACTGTAATATTTCCTAGGAGGAAGCTGAATGTCAGGTTTGAATATATAAAACAAAAACATTATTAATTTAAGATATTATGTATAGAAATAATA
Source organism: Protobothrops mucrosquamatus (assembly GCF_001527695.2). NCBI lineage: Eukaryota > Metazoa > Chordata > Lepidosauria > Squamata > Viperidae > Protobothrops > Protobothrops mucrosquamatus. The sequence continues at coordinate 838,611 of NW_015386261.1, read as the reverse complement.
GAAATAGAGCATTTTTAACAGTGTTTGTGTCTGTCAGTATCCTTGACAAAGAGAGCCTGAATTGTTTATGATAAGCATATTTGTGTAATTCTGTGAGTAAACTGATGAATTCATTGGAATTACAATTGATTGAGATGATATGATATACATTCAGTTTTTAATAATTACATTTTAATCTACATATCACATGGGTTCACAAACTTTGTGATACCACACCACTTGATGTAGTTCTGCACTTCTGCAGTTTTAGTATGAAGCAAACACTAAACTAGAACAAGTTTTGACAGTAATTGTCAGTGACAAATTTTTGATAATTGTAGTTAATGCTTTATTATTTTTATTGTCATCTATTCTATTCTATTCTATTCTATTCAAAATGTCTCAATAAAGAGATTTAAAGTTAGTGTATACATTTAAATGTCTGTTAACATTTTTTTTGTTGCTGTGAACAATTTTTTAACCTTTTAGTATAACACTCTTTTGTCCTTAATTGTCCCTGGTCAGAGTTTTATTTGGGCTGTGTTTTGCTGACTACACAGCTTTATTATCCTAGCAAAGAATGCAAATCAATAACCATCAATTTAAAAACTTGGCTCAGAACCACAGTAAATTAAAAACTTTTTTATATGTTACATTTTATTATGGAGGGTAGGTAGGTAGGTAGGTAGGTAGGTAGGTAGGTAGGTAGGTAGGTAGGTAGGTAGATAGATAGATAGATAGATAGATAGATAGATAGATAGATAGATTTTAATATTATGGAGTCATGACTGGGGAAATATGCATAAAAATGTACCCTACTTCAACTGTTTCTTCTTTTTTTTTATTAAGAAATTTTATTGTTTTTTTCATTTTTACATAAAACTGTTTCTTTATACCAGAACTAGAAGGAAAACAGTTGTAATGTATCCATTTTTTTGTAATTTAATCAAATCATGATTGTAATAGCATTATTTTGTCTCAAGCACAAGAATAGAAGTTTTTCTTGATCAATTCATATAAGTAAATTGCTATACAGTAGAAGAAACCTAAACATTCCTAATTAGGTTCTAAATAAATAAAGTAGAGGAATCCTTGATTTTTCCAATTTGTCATTAAGTAACAATGTTAAAATATAAATTGTTTACAACATTCATTTGCTTCAAAGAGCAACAGTTTTATGCATGATGCCTTTTAATGGTTAAGTACTCCATAATCATATCCAGACAATTGCAACTGTATGAGTTCAAAATATAAGTATTTCTGCCTATTCTGGATGTGTGTGTTTTTTTGTTTATGTATGTGTGAGAGAAAGACATGAATACTATATTTTTCTGTGACTACACTGTTGAGAGCTGCTTACACATTTATTGTAACTTTCTATTTTTCAAGCTTACATTAAGAAGGAGTAAGTAGGTTGATAATCAAAAACAATACAACTTTTAACTACCAGTAAGATAACTAAATGAATCAACTGTGATATAAAAAAGTTTAGTTTAGAGTGAATATGGGTGCTTGTATAATGTTTCATACTAAGACAACATGCTACTCCATTTATACATCTGTTTTGTCTCTTTTGTTTCAACTTGTGCAACTTAACTGTGAAACATATCATATTGGTTAAGCTCCTACACCTGCTGTGATCCTCAGTACGCACCCAATAAATCAGAAGTTGACTTTGCTTTATGGAAAATAACACCTGTTTCCACATCTTTAAAATATGGTATTTTACTGATCTGGAATAAAACTTAAAGAATAGAGAAATATATTATATATAAATATTATTCCTGCAGAGAATTTTAAAATTATTTTGATGTGTAAAACAACATATATTTCCAATAAAGGAGAATATTTGTAGCTCAAGGTTGAAATGAGGGGTTCTTGGTGGTTTCTGAGCTTGGTTATTTTCTTGCAGATGTTTCATTACCCAAGCTAGGTAACCTCATTAGTGTTAGTGATGTCATGCTACTAGCATGACTGATGACGTTACCTAGTTTGGGTAATGAAATGTCTGCAAGAAAACAACCAAGCTCAGATATCAGCAATGACCCTTCACAGCATATGATTCTTCTATCTATGAATATATCAGCCAATTACAATATAAACAATTTTTATTGTGACTAAGAGTAGTAATGATGTGTTTCCTGTTAAGATGTCCTTGCATAGCATGGAAGAAAAAGTCCCTATATGATGGTGACCTGAAGGCTAACTAGTTAGCAGACACATCTAATGAGGCAAAGACAAAATGGATAGGTTTTGAATGAGGATGCCGTGTCACTCATTTTATCATTTGTCCCACCTCATGGACCATTGGGTTACTTAGTAATCCTTGAGCAGAGCCCACCTATATAAAGCTGATAAGTGTCCTTCCATTGTAAAGTTCAGTATACTTGTATACAGAGAAAGTGTTTAAACTACTGCCTCATATTCAATAAGCAAATTATTCTAATTTTAATCTGTTTTAAATGAGATATTAAATCTAATATATTCATTCTCTTTGAATACTGACTTTGGACAATTTGCAACAACAGAATAGCATAAAAAAGGCAAAATGCAGAAAAAAGGAAAAAATTAGTGCATAATCACATAGGAGCAATACAGAAAACAAAGTAAAACATTACAAACAGGAGATTACCATTTGGTGTACTCGAAGGCCTGAGCAAATAGCAGGTTCCAGCTTTCCAGAATATCTTTAGAGTGGCACCTGTTTGAATCTTGGGGAAACATCATTCTAGAAGGCATGCATGATTACATAATCCAATAGCAATTATATAGCAAGAAGGTCTGTAACAAGTACGACTGGATTATGTTAATACTAAATTATTATTTGCTTTGATGCTATGGTAATTTAGCATTAACATTAGCCACATATATCAGTTTTACCATTCTATCTATAGCATGCATGTCTGAATGATATGAAGATAGTATGTCAATATAAAACATTAAGTGTTCAGTTCTTATATAGCCATCAATATTGCATTAAAATATTATAATCAGAAAGTTTGAACTCTCTCCCAGGTTTTTTTTTTGGGGGGGGGGTGGAATTAAGTTTGTACGAACGAAAAATGTTGGCAGTTTTTCCCTCCCCCCCCCCAAGAATAGCCTTTTCACTGCGAAATGAACTAATACAATTTTAGTTACAATAGTGGCAGAATGCTTATGTTGTATTCATGTATGTTTAAGAACTGTTTCTTTAGTTCATGGGCACATTCTTCCCCTATTGTTTTCAATAGGCACTTTAAAAAGAGACCAAAGTTTTGTAATCTGTAATATATTACTGTAGACCAGGCATGTCAAACTGCCAGCCCGCGGGTCGGATGCGTCACACCGAAACCGCGCCCACCCCATTGCCAGCAATGGGGAGTCGCGATATGGCGTGCGACATCACGTGATGTCACGAGTTTAACATGGCTGCTGTAGACTGTTATCTCTTCATTACAAGTTGGATATGTGCTGTGTGTGCTTTTTTACCAGCTTGTCGATTATAGGATGGAAATCATTTCAAAATATTTAAAGGAATTTCCTATTTTTGTAAGTTTGAATCAATCTTATGATCTATCTATTAAAGCAGTGAGAATTGTAAATTGATAAGGAAGAAATAAAGTTAAATGAAAAGCATCATTATGGCAGATGCCAGTATAGTAGTAGTCTATTACAATTAATTTTCTATCTATAACTTTAAAAATATTAGTTTCTATTTGTGGCAAGAAGAGAATTAAATTAAAACAAGACAACAAATATACCCAGATTATGCTGATGATCAATATTTATTTCCTCTTTTTCTTGTGAAGTTGCAAAGGAGAAAAACTGAGTAGCAAAACATAATATTGTGTTTACTCTGAATTTCCTTCTGCTGTCTAGTTTTATGTATGGGCAAATTCACACTTATTCAAAAACCTTGAAATGAATATGCTCTCATTTTGCTGTTAGCATGGAATTACAATGGTGATATAATTGTACCTCTGTTTTTTGTCAAGCTTTCAGCAGGAGGGAGGGAACGGATGAGCCCTGGGTAAGGATTTATATTTTTTATCAAAGACTTTTGTGGAATCTTAAAAGAATTTAATTTGGTTTTAGAATTAGATGTGTGTTGCCTAATCAACATTTTAGGCATATCACTGGTTGTTCATTCTATAGGCTTTTAGAAAAATACAGAATGCTTTTACACCTTATTTGTGTACCTAGGACAATCTACAGATAGATTTAATGAAATGAAACATGCATCAAACTAAAATATAAAGGTGAAAGGGAAAATTGGAAATTGCTATAAAAATCTAATATATAATTACCCAGATTTGTTTGATAGTGAGATAGGTGGCATATACATTTAATAAATAAATAAATACAATGTATTCAAACCTTAGTGCAACTATGTCTTTCCACAATGGTTTGTGGAACAGTAAAGAAAGAAAGGGCTTTTCTGACAGTGTTAGAACGGGGCTTCATCATAAATATGTTATAAGCAAGTTCATATGCTTATATGAGATAAGTATTTGGGGTTTGAGATGTGGAACGAACCTTAGGAAGATATTATTTGGCATAAATTGTGAATTCAAAGAACGTCACAGTGTGCCAAAGGATTCCTCATTCCCACTTCCCCTTTCTTGATTTCCTTTTGCTTTTTTAATACAACGTAAGCATTGAACCTAAATCCAAACATGTTGTAAATTTAGCCTCTGGGTTCTTTTGCTTAATTTAAAAAAATCACAAACCTGTTCACAACGTATTAAAAATCTTCCTGTGCTGTTCCTAATCATGCTTAAAAATGCACTAAATTCTATTTAAATGAGAGCCAGTTTGGTGTAGCGATTAAGGCACAAGGCTAAAAAGCTGTGTTACTTTCACCTTAGGAATGACCTCGCTGGATGAACTTGACTCAAAGACATAAACAAGCAAACACATTATTGTATGCTACAGTTGGGTATACATTGATTATTTCTCAGAATGTTTGAGCTAAACATTCACTTTCATTCTTAACAAAATCTGAAAATTAAGTAATTGTAGGCAACTATTTAGGCTATCAAATCTTACCTATTTTTCAATGAAGGAAGCCAGAATCACGTCTCATTAGCATAAATCATGTGGAGCCCAACATTTCTTTGGTTCTACTTTTAACAGGTATTATTCTTTATGAAGTCCTTACCCACCATATTCAATCAGATTCTACCTTCATGTAGCAGAAATACATTATTTCATATCTTGCTCTCTGGAATGATGGCGAACAATTTTTTGTTTGGTTTTGCTTTGTTAACATTCTTCTGTGTGATATTGCTTTAGGAACTTGAAAAATGCAATCATGTTAATCTCTTAATTCATCATATGAGTTAACTTCCCGTCCTTCCTTTCTTGTTCTTCTCTGAAACTTAACCAATTTTTCAGAATCTTCCTTAAAGTATGGTGTTCAGAATTGAATCTCATACACCATTTTTATTTCCTAAGTGAAGAATTTCCCATTTGTTTAAATTTCAATTTGCTACTATCAGTTCTATCAGCATTTTTCACATTTTTCAATGTCTTTCAGGATTTTGGATGTCCTAAGAATTTTGTGTTAACTGTATTTGAAAGGTTTTTTTCTACTTATTCATTAGTTAATTAATTAAAATATTGAAGACAGGGTCCAGAACTGAATCTGGAAAATTGTATTCATTATTTTCTTCAGTTTATGAGAAGCTATTGATGAGAACTCTGAGTATGATTTTCAAACATGTACAAAGTCACTTAATTGTTACGTAATACTGCTTCAGGATTTCTCAGATATCAAGATTTGAGCAGTTCCTTTAGTCACATAGTCTGGGGATTTAAGCTTATTCGGTGTAACCTTAAAGCTGGACCATATTTACTAATCTCAGAATCCAATCCTGGGACTTCCAGTATGTTCTTCAAAATTTTCTAATGAAGCACATACTTTCTGTTTGAAAGAGAGTTAACTAATTAAAATAACATGAAGAAAAAAAATATTCAACATTATTTTTCCCCTTGTATTTAAGTTGAGAAAAAGAAGTATATCACCATTAATAGGGATCTTCATTGGCATTACAGATTTATAAAAGGAACCCATCAAAAGTTTACAATTTAAAAAAAACAACGTTTTACGGCATTTAGGCTGTACTATATAATGGGCCATTATTCACTAATGGTTTGTTTATATGATTTGTATCACCATAATAAGTCCTAGAGCAACACTCAATATAGAAAAAAATAGTATGATAAGCTATTTCCATATTAATAAAACATCCCACACAGCAACTTCGTTTATCATCACGTATTTAGGCCAACTTTTTAACTCAGCCATTTCATTGCATCTTCACAGTGTTCATTACTTGAGTAGTTTAACTTGCAATCACATCGAATTATGAATGTTTGTTTTATGCCTGCCAATTAAATGAAGAATTTGTTTGATACAGTTTATTTTCTGAAAATCGAACATGGCATGTGTTGTTGCTCTTTAAAAATGCATCTGATGGGCATATGATGAGGATGTTGGCACATATATTAACTTCTGGCTGAACGTACAGCATTTCTGAGGTTTGTCTACTCCACCCAGACATCTGCTGTAACTAGTCTTCTGTGTTATACTTGTTAAAGCTTGCTGCAAAAGCCTCAAAGTAATAATTCACCATTCCACTTTTGAAAAGCTACAATATAGAAAATTTTAAATAGAGGCCTCTGTAAGTTGAAATATATTTTGCAGGGATAGGGTGAGGCATAATGTATTATTTTTTTTGAAAAAGTTAGTGTTCAGGCATATATATTTAGTATTATCTGTACTTATGTATTTAGTATTTGAAGATACATGAGTCAAGGTTTTATGTTTTAAAGTTGACAATTTACTGAAGAAGATTGAAAAGGACAAAAAAAGCTACACATTTTTTTTGCTTTTCTCCCAAATAATATTTAGTTTGTGTGTTATCTGCACTGATTAACAAATTTAAATTTCTAGCACAGAACTAATGTTTAGGGCATCTACCATACTTAAAATCTAGCTCCTGTGAACAATATTTAAAAAGATGCAGATAATTTTACATATAGGAAAAGTAACATGAAAAGTATACAAAATGATTAAACAATTAAAGTAATTAAAATGCATAGTTAAAAGTAAGCAAAACCAGCAAGGTTAATAAAATAAAATATAAAACCTTAGTTTCAGAAATTACAATTGTATTATCTTATTATTACAAAAACAATATAAGTTTGTTTGTGAAACATTTTCCAGCTTTAATAAGTATCGAACATGTTGTTTACAAAGATATTTTACAGTTTACTTAATATTTTTATAGTAATATATCTTGTAAGATGTACAACCTTTAAATAGGCAGTTGTTTATTCATATCTTAATTGTTGAAGAACTCCATTCCAGGGGGAGCAGCTTTTGTTGGTAGTTCATTATACGCTCAAGGGAAATTGTTGTTTAGATTCACTTTCTTGGTTGAGCAAAACAAATACAGCTTGAAAAGTTGGTGTAAAAATGCCTTAGAAACATATAGATACTACCGTATATTCCGGCGTATAAGACGACTGGGCGTATAAGACGACCCCCAACTTTTCCAGTTAAAATATAGAGTTTGGGCTATACTCAC
>NW_015386261.1:806657-830906 GCF_001527695.2 Protobothrops mucrosquamatus | reverse complement strand
TATGACCATTTTTCACACTTATGACCACTGCAGCATCCCCAGGGTCATGTAATTTACATTTGGATGCTTGGCAACCGATTCTTATTTATGATGGTCACATTGTTCCAGGGTCATGTGATCACCTTTTGCAACCTTGTGACAAGCAAAGTTAGTGGGGAAACCAGATTCACTGAACAGCCATGTTACTAATTTAATCTCTATCCTTTCTTTCTCTCTCTCCCTCTCTTTCTTTCTCTCTCCCTTTCTCTTTCCCTCTCTCTCTTTCTTTCTCCCTCCCTCTCTCTTTCTCCCTTTCTCTCCCTGTCTCCCTTTCTTTTTCTCTCTCCCTTTCTCTCTCCCTCTCCTTTCTCTCTCTCTCTCTCCCTGTCTCCCTCTTTCTCCCTTTCTCCCTCTCCTCTTTCTCTCTCTCCCTTTCTCTATTTCTCTTTCCCTCTTTCTCTCCCTCTATTTCTCTCTCCCTCTCAAAGATCCTTAAAATCCTTAAAGGTTATGCTTGGGCGGAAGACTTTTTCCTTTACAGATGGGGCGGGTGGGCCTGACATTCGCGCGCAGGCAGGACCCGCCCGCCGAGCCACTGCTTCCCCCTCGCCCTCCACGCCAGCCGGCTCCGTCTCCAGACCTCCCAGCTGACGGGCGCAGGTCCGAGGGTCGCCAGCTGACAGGCACAGGAGTTCGGCGCTGCAGCGGCCTCCCCTTTGCCCTCTGCACCGGCCAAAGCGTTGCCTGACGTTCCAGATGACGGGCGCAGGTCCGGGGATCGCCAGCTGACGGGCGCAGGAGGTAGGCGCCGCCGCGGCCTTCCAGCCGAAGAAGCAAGTGGCTGGGAGGCCGCGGCGGCGTCTACCTCCTGCGCCCGTCAGCTGAAACATCAGGCAACACTTTGGCCGGTGCGGAGGGCGAAGGGGAGGCCGCTGCAGCGATGAACTCCTGCGCCCGTCAGTTGGCGACCCCCGGACCTGCGCCCGTCAGCTGGGAGGTCTGGAGATGGAGACGGCTGGCGTGAAAGGCGATGGGGAAGCGGTGGCTCGGCGGGCAGGGTCCTGCCTGCGCGCGAATGTCAGGCCCACCCGCCCATCTGTAAAAGAAAAAGTCTTCCGCCCAAGCATAACGCCAGCAGTTCTGTGCCACAGAGGCTTGAGACACGGAGGCGCGGGACGCGGAGCGGCGCGGTGGGAGGCGGCAAGACGGGGGGAGGGGTTACCTGCATCCTGCTAGCCGAACTCTGGAAGCCTGCCTGAATACCCGTATTTTCCGGCGTATAAGACGACTGGGCATATAAGACGACCCCCGACTTTTGACAAGATTTTCAGGGTTTAGAAAGTCGTCTTATACGCCGGAAAATACGGTATGCACTTTCACTGCTGCTGTTCTGCATAGGTATTAATCCCCTTAGCCAAATAATCACAAGAACTGGATATAGATACAAGTTCAAGAGTGGAATACCACCAGCCATCTCCTCTACATGGATGACATCAAGCTGAATGCTAAGAGTAAAAGAGATATTGACTTGCTAATCTACCTGACATCCAGAGAGGACATTAGAATATCATTTGGACTGGATGAGTGTGGCCAGATAATAGTTAAGAGAGGAAAGGTAATTAAGAGTGGAATTACCAGCAGGTTACATAGCAGACATATAGGCCAGCTGCAAGTAGCTTATCTTAAAGTCAGATGGGAACCACAATAAAGCAAGGGAGTCAATAGTACATGTACCACCAAAGGAAAATGCGTTTCTTAAAGAGCAAACTCAGTGGAAGTAAAAATATCCACACAATCAACATGAATGCCCTGCCAGTCATTAGATATTCTGCCAGTACAGTGAGCTGGCCAAAGAAGGACACAGAAACTGTCAATGTGAAGACCTGGGTGCTCCTCACAATGTATGGAAATTTCCACCCACTCTTAACACAAAGAGGCTGTACACCAGTTGGAAAGAGGGTGGGTAGCATCTGGTGAATGTCACTGCCATGGATAAAACCCACAGCTTCCAGGAGTACATCAAGAAAGATGGCACCCAAATATGAACTACTGAGAGAATGTCTGAGGCAGCAGCAGACAAGAGCCTGCATGGAATGTACTATCAACAGATAGCTGAAGTGACAGACATTGCAAAACCCTACCAGTGGCTGGAAAAAACTGGACTAAAAGACAACAGTGAGGCACTGATAATCGAAGCACAAAAACACCAGATGTATACAATCAGAGGTCTACCACACTAGACAGGACCCAAAGTCGAGGCTATTCAGAGAGGCTTCAGAGATGTCCAACACATAGATGCAAGCAGGAACAGCATACATTGAAAGGTATAACTAAGTAGCTGGCATTGCACACAGGAATATTTGCACAGTGCCTGGGTTGAACCCTCCCAAGTGCGGATGGGAGATTGCACAGAAGATCATGGTGATTAAGAAAGCTAAGATCCTGTGGAACTTCCAGATCCAGATGTACAGGCAGGTATGGCCAGTCAAGCAGACATTGTGGTAGTAGACGAGGAACAAAAGACAATGGTGGTGATAGATGTAGACAGTAACATCAGGAAAGAAGAGTGTGAGATTGTGGAGGAGGGCTGGAAGGAGGAACTAGAAAGGATTTGGAAAGTAAAGGTCAAAGTGGCTCGAGTGGTAGTATGAGCACTCAGGGCTGTGACTCACAAACTGGGCAAGTGGCTCTAACACATCACAGGAATAATATCAGAGCTGTCCAAAAAGAGTAGGAACAGTTGACATATTGCATAGGACCTCAAACTTCAGTCTTCTGGTAGAGGACCTACTCTAGCTGACATGATTTGATAGGTAGAAAGATATGGAGACAGGACAGGAGGGAGGGAGGGAGGGAGGGAAGGAAGGAAGGAAGGAAGGAAGGACCTTTTAAATATATTTGAAATTGGTGGCCAGAATAGGTCTTTATAAAATCTGCACAGCTAATCTAAATATATAATGTAAGTCTACATTGTTGTGAATTTTTGGGAGGAAATGCATTTATCCTAATCTTGAAGTTATAAACAGGCCATTGAGCAGAAGTAAGCATTTAAATTCAGTTCCTTGAATTAGAACCCATTTGGTTCAGCTTAAAAAATACTGTATATAGTGATACTAAATTTGAGAAAAGATTCTGGAAAGGATGATGATTATGCAGACAACTAAAATCTGTGTTCCATATAATGTTTCCATATAGTTAGATGTGTTACTACCCTGTTTTTAAGAAATATTTCAGTAGAAAGAATAGATATGTAAGGTAGAGTTGAAAGCAATTGTTTAGTTTCCCCTTTTTGTTTTTATGTCCCATGTGAACAAGGCTGTTTTCAAATATAATTTATTAATACTACTGGTTTTAAAGTATATTCCAACTTTATTATGGGAATACATGACAATTTTGTTACCAAATACATTGCTAGTAAACTGACATGAACTTTTATTTTCTCATGCTATAGATGTTCAAATTACATCTAGCTAAGAAAGATTACTGAAAGGCTTTAATGTGTCACTGTATTTCAGCCCAACTAGAATTGTTATGAGAATAAAAATGGAGGAAGGTGTTCCATGCATTAATAGTGGATTAGAAATATGATACATAAAATGTATTGAAATGTTTTTTATATTTAAATATATATTTATTAAATGATTGTTAACTGATAGCAGTGGGTTGTTTTTTTTTGTTTAATATTAATGACATTATTTTGTTTCTTGTATGAAATATTTATCTGGAAAAATGGGGATTTTGATTAGGACAAGCTGCATACATTTTTAGTTTTCAGGATGTAAGTATATATAATATCTTTTTTTCTTTGCCAGATTTATTTTTTAAAGAAGAAAGGTAATAAATTGAGGAAATTACCTCTTTACTGTAATACAAAGAAAGCAGTTTCTCCTAGCTCATGAATCAAGAGTGAAGGGTGATTACCTTAGTCTGGCTGCACTCCATGTAATTTTAGAGACTAGAATGTTGTTACAAGCAAAGAAACGTGAAAACATAGTAAAGTTCCACTGAACGACTTTTACAGCTTTGAGCTAATGTACACAAACAAAGAAACTCTTGTTTTCTTCCTTTTATTATATTTGTAATGAGAGAAAGGTGAAAATTGGGTAGTATTGAAATAGAGTTGACACTCTATTTCTTTAAATTTCACATAGAAAAAAACATTGAAAATATAATTCTCACATTTAAAAAATATTAAGGAGGCAGTTATATCTACACATTTAAAATGAGTTTGCATTCCTTATCACTAAGGAATTCAAAGACAAACTGTAAATTTGTATGCCTATTATTGCTTTTTGAATATGAACTCTTGAAATTATATAGAAAGAAAAATGAAATTACACAGAAAGCTAACATGAATGGCTTAGTAATGGAGTAAAGCACTTGAAAACTTTTTTTTATTAAAGCATGAATAAAATACATGAAAGTTTTTATGTATGATTTGTCATACATAAATTTTTTTGCTTTAATTTACATTTTCATTGAAAATTAATGAATTTTTTTTATATTAAATGTTATTTAGTTATTGTTTGTATATATGTACCTGCTCATCTCACATACATCACTCTGGGTTGCATACAACATTTTAAAAAACATAAAAACAATACAATTTAAAAGATATAAAAAGCATACCGTATTTAAAAAGTCTTGAATCCATAAGCTAATTTCTGTATATTATCTAAAATAATTCTAAATGCTAAAACAATAATTAATATTAATTTCCTGCAGCAGCTTAAGGCTTAGAAGAGTTACAGTGACATTCAATTTCTGAGATAAATATTCATAATATAGTTCCTTACAGTCATACAGTAAAACATAAATTTCAACTGTATGAAGATAGTTGCAACAAATTAATTAAATGAGGTGTTTTCAGCCCTTTTGTCAATATTGTCCTAAATTATTATTGGTTCTCATTTAACAACCATTAATTCAGTGACTCTTTGCATCTATGATTGGGCCGAATGAATGGTACCTATGACTGGTACCATTTAGACTTATGTTGGTCAAAGTGCTCCTGAGATCATGTAATTATGATCCAGGTGCTTGGCATTCGATTCACAATTACAATATCACAGAGTTCCATAGTCTTATGATTGCCATTTGTGACTTTCTTTGCTGAGTTCCTACAAGCAAAGTCAATGGGAAACCAATAGAGCTCACAAATAGTGACCACATGACGTCTTTGTTTAACAATGGCATGGGATTCATTTAACAATAGAAACAAGAAATGCCAGAATTTGTGTTGCAGAACAGTGCAGTCACATGATGTTGTGCTTTATGATCCTATCACTTAGTGGCAGAAATTCCAATCCCAATTACTTTTGTTGAGTAAGGCCTACATATATTGCATTTGAGCTTCCTAACAACTTTTATTCTTTGAAAACCAATAATTCCAAGGCGCCTGAAGGCAGGACAAGAAGCAAAGGATGGAAACTAATCAAGGAGACAAGCAACCTAGAACTAAGGAGAAACTTCCTGACAGTGAGAACAATTAACTAGTGGAACAACTTGCCTCCAGAGGTGGTGAAGGCTCCAAGAAGAGAGTGGACAGCCATTTGTCTGAAATGGCATAAGGTTTCCTGTCTGAGCAGGGGGTTGGACCAGATGACCTCCAAGGTCCCTTCCAACTTTATTATTATTATTATAAAAATAACACTTAAATGCAATTGTTTATGCTTATATTCAAATAGCATTTAATGAATTATTTTTCTCAACAATTATACTATTTTTTTAGGAAGAGGACCATTTGAACAAAGTTTGAGTAAATATCTATAATTGCCTCAATCATCAAATTAAGTGGAAAAGGATTAGTTGTCCTTAGAATGAAAGTTTTAAAGTGGAGGCTGAATTGTCATCCTGGTAATGTGTTAATATGGAATGCTGTTTTGATTTGATGGCCAAAATTACTTTTTCAAATGACATGAATCTGTGAAATAGAATTGCAGTATTCATATAATTGTGTATATAGTTAAGAAATGAACTGCACAAATTCTGGGATACTCAAAGGAACAGTAACCAACAACATGTTGCAGCACTTTCAATGTTTTCTTAGCTTCCAGTTTGGACTGGATAGATAGCTAGTGGCATAGCAGACAATTCAGCAGCCAAACTGCACACAATGAATTTTTCTCCATCTCATATCTACCTAATGAAGTAGTGATATCTTAATCTTCAGTCACAAAGGACAGAATGATCTATTGGGGGCAGTAAGAACTGTGAAATTTATGTACAAATTGCTTGCTTATGCTAAAAGATTGGCAAGCCAAAGGAAAAGACAAGAGTGAAAAAATAAATTAAAGCTTCCTCCCTGTTCTTTTGGAAACTAGTTCCCTCCTACTGAGAAAGAATGGAAAATTTGATAATATAGCCCAAAGTAAGAGCACGGAATAGCTCCCATTACCAAGCACAACTAGGAAATAGAGCTTAGAAGTTTGGCAGTAGCCATATCTGATTTCAGTCTTTTGTACATCTTGCAGTGAATATTGGATTAAGGGAGTGCCAGGATAATAGAGAAAGTGGAATCTGTGGTATTATATAAATGTCTATAAATGTCAAATGCCTTGTAATTGTATTTTTGGAGATACTAGGTGATGATTGCATGAAGTCTAGGTTGATTGAGTCAATAGTATTTTCATATCAGTTCGATGGGAAATAGTTTTGAATGGATACTGTATTGAATATGCTCTGTAAGATCTGAATTTTGTGGTTCACACCACAATTCCTATAATAAATAAGTAACTGAAATATGCCTAGATACAGAGCGTAAAGGAAAAGATGATAGGGACTATCCTATTGCTGGGACTGTAGGAAAACAAAGCTTGAGAAGTCAGGGAAAGAATAATTTCCTATTTTCTAAATCTTTGATAGGTTACCAGTCCCTTTGGACCATCCATCTAACTGCCCAATAATCTTCCTGTCTTTAGACATGAGAAATTAAAGCATTTTTTCTGATCAGATCATATTTTAGTGAAGTGTGTTTTCACCACAAAGAGTTAATCTCAAAGATTAAATAACATATTAAGTAAACTGTTCTTGTTTCTTATACAACTTCATGATTTCTGAAGCCTTTGGAATATTTCCAACAAACAGAATGTATTATTATAAGATATATAATGGAATGGTGAAAGAAGAAAGGATTTCAATTCTTGTTCAGTTTTACAAAGTGAATCCTGGGTGATAAACAGATCTGATGTTGGCTAAAATGCATTTAGCGTAGGATAACATTATATTTCAAAAGTGAGTGAACACAAAATAATATGATGTTTATGTAATAGTGAACTTGAACCAAGAATAGCAGTAGTTTCTTGATAGAAATTAAGACGGAAGGGGGGAAAAGTTTATAGAGGTATAGCAGGGCAAAGGTGGAGTGAAAGGGAAGAATGAAGTGAATGTTTTAAGTTTCTATTGCTGGACATTTCTGAAGCTTAAATTTGCAGTACTGCCATTTTTAAAGTGTTTATTGAATGGTAAATTACCATCCCTTAGTGATCAATTGGTATGTTTAGAAATGCAGATAATTCTTGATTTACAACCATTCATTTAGTGACCATTTGAAGTTATAATGGCATTAAAAATACTTATGATTGCTTCTCGTTATAGCATCCCTATGATCACATAATCAGAACTCAGGTACTTGACAACCAGTATGATTGACTAGTACCTGAGTGTGTGTATGTATGTGTGTGTGTGTGTGTGTCTGTCTGCCTGTCTATCTGTACACACACATACATATACACATACACACATATAACTTGTTAGATAGTATACACAATTGTAATGTCTTTCAGGAACCCTGATCACCATTTGCCACCTTCCCAGCGAGAAGCTGGGTTTGCTTAATGAACACATGGTTCACTTAATACAGTGTTTCTCAACCTTGACAATTTTAAGGCATGTGGACTTCAACTCCCAGAATTCCACAGCCAGCGTTGCTGGCTGTGGAATTCTGGGAGTTGAAGTCCACATGCCTTAAAATTGTCAAGGTTGAGAAACACTGACTTAATAACTGCAGTGATTCACTTAAAACCATGGCAAAAAAGTTGCAAAATCTGGAATAACTTACTTAACAACTTGTTTAAAAATGGAAATTGTGGAAATTGTGCTCCCAATTGTAGAAGACCACCTGTAGATAAAAAGTTATCAATGGCAATTTGATTTAAATCAAGATTGTTTTTGAGGACTTAAATATCTTAAAGACCCTTTTAACACCTGTTAAAATGTTCTAAACTTAACTGGTTTCATCTGTAGGTCTTGCCCGCAGCAATGAAATCATATCTCATATTTAATGATACCTCAGTTGTGCAACATATTCCTAAATTAAATACAGCATTCAGTATGTTCATTCACTTAGGCATATACAAGTACGTAGGCCGCTCGATTTTTTTTCATTTTTTTACTGAACTTTGCTTATTTTTTATTGATTTTTTATATGATTATTTGATTTTGCAGGGTTATTGGAAGAAATTGTATCCCATATATTAGAAAATAATTAGTTACTTATAATGCACTATTTAAATGTCACTTTTTTAATTATAGCATTTCTACAAGTTTAAACTGGAAAGTTCTTACAATATTCAAGTTTGAAATGACAGCAAACATGCAAGTTAGTTTAAAAAAGGAAGCATTGTAGTTCAGATAAATAACTTCTTACTTGGCATTGTAAATGGAAGAACAATTTTGCATGTATTTGCTTGTTTATGTTTGAAAACATGATAATAGTTTGATAGAGTTCTGTGTTGGGGGTTAAAGATAGTTTGGATTCTTTTAAAATCATATTCTGTATTACATCACAACATAGATATAATATTGTTAAGATGATACAGTAATAAGATTAAAAATGACATTTAATAAGATATAAAGTTTAAAAATGTGTGGAAAAAACTACTGAGAAGGATTCAATTTAATGATAGACCTTCTGAAAGAGATTGTCCTAAGCACAGTTAGCAATCAAAATGCTAAAGTAACTTTAGTTTATCAGTTGTACTTGCACAATATGGTACTGATAGAAATAATGTTAAAATATGATGTAACCATACTCTGTAACAACTCTGTTACAACTATGCAGGCATTTTTACCAGTTGGATAAAAATAATTTGCATCTTTCAAACATTTGAATGCTGATTACTGTATTATTTAATGCTTAAAATTGAAAGCATTTTAAAGCATTCTGTTTATCTATTACAAATATAATCTTAATATTAGGAAGACCTGATAGTAATTGAATGCATTTAAATGCCATTGGAAAAAAATGTAGGTCTTTTGTGTTTAACCTTTGTAGTTGTGGAACATAGTTTAATAACTATTCAATATTAGATCTTTGAGTTTTAATGGCTAAATAGAAAAGTAAAGTAAATGCTGTAATGTAGTTTCTAATCAAATTATATTCATTCAGTTAAGATGAAGTACAATATAATAAATTTCTATTTTTACTTGCATGATTTAAAAATCACAATGTTTTGCCCCAGTGTTGCCTTTTTATAATGAAACCTTCTTTTGAAGTCATCTATTCTTTTATTTCCCAACCCCCATGTCAAGTTGTATTTGACTGCTTTGATACATTGTTCCTTATTTCTTCTCCATTCCAAGGTTCAGCTACTCTGAAGAATGGGTCCTTTTTGTAATAATACCATGCTTGCTGGTGCAATTAGTTAGGGCTCTCGCTAGCAGTAGGAATAAAACCATAGCCTCTTGTGGATTTATATGGGAATCTGTGAGCTTTTTTGATTAAAATAGCTTACACATTTGCAATAGCAAGACATTAACCCCAATACTGATCAGTGAAAGCATTTTGTTTTAACTATGTTTTAAGATTACATACATACATGCTCTCTCTCTAACACACACACACACACACACACACACAGAGAGAGAGAGAGAGAGAGAGAGAGAGAGAGAGAGAGAGAGAGAGAGAGAGAGAGAGAGAGATTTGACTTGATGGCTGACCATTTCCATTCATAAGGAAGTTTGTATAGCAATTGACATATGCTACAAGGACTGGGGACATCTTGGTTCAAGGTCAGTCTCAGTGAAAAAAAACCACTGATTTTTGGCTTATCCTATCTAAATGAAATCATAGTATCTTGGATGGTTAATAAAATAGTTTCTTACACAATTTGAAAGAAAAATTTTGGCTTTAGGAAATAGCAACTCTTGTCTTCCTATCTAGGAAGAAGAGCTAATATATAGCCTTATGCATGACTTACAGGAATGAGAATTGGCACAGAAATTTAAGTGGAATGCTGAATCAGAAGAATATTTAATTTAATGAACGCATTAAGGATCCACTTGTGTGTCTATAAATATTAGAAATTCTGTGTCTTTAACTCTGAATACTTATTTTCTTGCATACAAAAGTAGTTTATTTTTAGTTAGACTATCTGAGATGAAATAATACCTGTAGCATCATTGCTCTTATCTTAATTAGATGAGAACAATTTAAAGAAAGCTCTTTAAAATGTATAAACATGTTTGGCTAAATTACAATTAATGTAAACTATATATAGGAGATTCAGGACTGAGCACTGCTATTATTCATGGAAATACTAAATGTTAAAATATTTCAGAATCTCAATTCGCATGTAACAAATTTCCCCCCTGTAATTTATTGAATAAAACAAATTATTAAGTGCCAAGTTGTTAATTTCCATGACCATTTGGTCTTTTCTAATAATTAACTGAAAGCTGACACATTATGTTAATCTAACATGCAAATGTACAATTTACAGCATAGCTTATAACATATAAGTAATTGGATTTTGGTATATTGTGGAACAGTTTGGCTAGGCAACCATATGTTACAAATAACCTTTTTTGCACAGGAAGCACAGCTAACTATTGGATGCCTTTTTATTTATTTAAGTATCTGTATTTCTTATCTCTTTGTCTCATTCATTGCTTTGAAATTCTAAAATGTGGAATAATTATAAGTAGGATATGTTACCGTTACTGCTGAAATAGAACGACAGTTATTAAGTACTAAATAATAAGAAATTTACTGGAATAGTCGAAAAGCTCCTGCCTGCATAAGAAGATTGTTCCTATTTATCTTATTAACTTGAAATAAGGTATGTTCTGCAAGTGAACAAAATAGCCGTATCCAAGTATATTTACAGATTTTATTAACTATGGAAAAAAGAGTTTGATTTAAAATATACACCCAACTGGGCTGTAATTCTCTAAACATCAGGCCTCATTGATCGTTATTTTTTCTTATAACAGTCATATTCACAACTTGTAATATAAGTTCATATCCATCTGTCTATACAAGGTGATAAAATCTATTTGTGCATATGAAAAACCTAGAGTCTATTGTTTTATTTTTGTTTATTTTTCAAAGCTAATTCAAAGTACCTATAACAACTGAATTGCTAATAAAAACATGTTGTTTCAAATTGAAGCAAACAAACAAGCATCAAACAGTGAATTGCAGTTCTACTAAAGTGTTTCAGATCAAACAAAGCAGAAACCTGGACTAATTCTGAGTGACTCTGGAATTATTTTATAAGGTAGATAGAGCAAAGTTGAACCAATTTGCCCCTCTCTCCTGTCCTTTTCAACATGGCACATTTATTGGCCGACTATTTCTAAATCTCTTCATCACTTTCCATGCTTGTCTTCAGCCAATGAGTCCACCAATTTCAAAATGGCATATCCCATCAGCTTCTCTATCTGTATTTTTTTGTTCCATCCCTTTCTATTATCTCCTTATATGTCAGTGATGACTCAATATAGCATTGGCATATTCTATCTTCCCTGACCAGTCCACTGCCTTACCACTTATCCACTCCCAGTTGCTGTCATTGCTATTAGCACAGTTCACAACTAGTTGACATGTCCCATCTTCCCTACTATTTTCATTTTCCTCAATTGTTAACAATGTCAGATGTTGTCCAGGGACCAAAGCCACTTCTGGCCCTACAATCTATTTTGAATCATATCGGACATGTCTAAATGTCCATTTTTCTCCACATACAGATAAAAATAGCTGAGATGTTTATGTTTCAGTTCAGCCACAAATCATTCAAAATCAGTTGGCGGGTGCCAGCATTGTGCATAAAAATACATCCCTGAACATTAGTATTTGAATAAATAGGGGAGTCTGGTTTTGTGTGTTTGCTTTTAACGGTTTATCTATGTGGTTGCTAAGAGTTGACACCAACTTGATGGCACATAATCAATCTGCTTTTGGAATGATTTAAAAAAAAAACAAGGAAAGGCAGGTCCTGTCTTTAGTCTGTGGCAAATAATGATGCTGTGTCTTTTTCCCCCCTGCCCCCTCCCAATTTCTTTACATTTGATATAATGAACAAAGGCTCATTTTAAATACTTCTTTACTACCCATAGCAGTCTGCACAGCAAATAAAATGTTAGAACAAACATCTGGCTTCATTTGCAGACATAATGTACTAGTTAGCCAGTAGTAATGCTTCATCCTTTCCCAAAAGCTTGCAATGGATTTCCTTCTACTTTTGTGGGTTGTGGCATGCCAGTGGAAAAAATGTTCTTCAAATAAGGTTCACAGTGTTGTTTAAAAGACAAAATGCTGCTTTTAATTAGGAACAATGTATCATATGAAACACTTTGATTTATAGATTAACTCAAAACAGCAGTAGATGACGGTGATGACGAAGACATAAGGATAAGGAAAATATAAGTAATATGTAATATTGCTGTTTTTCTGCTGAAAGGAAAGGAGCCATTTCTTATTATACAAGTATTGCTTTCAGTTATTCATAGCCTTGTTCTTTCTAAAAGTATTGGGTCCCCGGGCCATGCTTTGTAAGGATATTGGTAACTGTCGGTTAATTATCAAGTCGGTCCTCGTTTGATATACAGTTTAAAATAGATAATTTCATAAATCAATAATATAAAAACTAATGTCATTTAAATTATTTTTAGGAACAAAAATACTAATTCAGTAAAATTGAAATCTTAAATTTAAAATTTCAGTTTACCCTACATTTTAATGTGGTAGCCTTATATTAATACTGCTAATAATGGTAGGCGTTTCATGTTCAAAAATTCAGAGCTTTATAAATATTCTTTCTCATTTGGTTAAATTGACTCATCAGAATTGTTAAACTTAGATTTCATCACAGTATTGCTTTATTTATGGAATAATTCTATGGGATATTAGAAATTTCAAAGTAGAGAAATCCAAATTTTAAGAAGTTATATCTAATTTTTAAACTTTTTGCATAACATGCTGATTAATGAACCATATTTATTCTTAATTTAACAAAAAATCTGTCAAATTCCATTCAGTTTCTCATTTTTTTATATATAATGTTCCTCTAGCAGCTTTTGTTGTTTGGTTCATATACTTTAGTAAATATAGTTTGTTTAACAAATATCAACTGGTTTGGCTCAAATATAGTACATAAACTATAATCCATGCTATATAAACTATTTTCTATTTGTGTGGATTAATTAAATCAGTAAACTATTACCACCCTAGAGTCTGGTGACACAACTGTTGAAGTTAATTGTTTGAAATTCTGTAATTTTGTGTCATCTCTGTTAAAAATTTAAAGAGTTTTTTCCTAAAATCACCCAAGAAACTCCAGAACAAATATGCATCCCAGCTTTATAATAAACATGAGATTTAGCCTTATCATCTGTTGAGCTCAGCTGTTCTTTCAGAGTCTAATTTCTTCTTTATATTTTAAGAGCTCATTCTCTAATAGCATCTATAGAGGAAGCTATAAGCAAACTGAAATGAACAATAGCTAGATTTACAATATGTTGGTAAGAGATGTTATCTGCCAAATGGCAACACAATATTTTAAATGTGTTCTGTTTAAGTTACATACTAAGTTTTAGTGTGTTTTATAAAGTAGCCATAATCCCTCCCCTGCCAAATTTGACTAATAAAGTGGTGTCTTGACACCATCTGTCTATGCAATGCAACCACTCCTGTGACCTCTGTTCATTTTTTAGCAAAATGCTCCCCCCAGCTATCCCCCAATTGTTGTTGTTCCTCTGTACACAATATTTTATACAGATGGTAACTGTGCGTGCAAAAAGGGGAAAAATTCAGATAATTAAATGTGCACTGCAGATTTTCTGTATAATGTGATATGTTGACAATGTTGAATTGGCAGTAAGAAAACCCTGAGGAAATCTGGACAGAAAATGAAATGGTGGTAGCTCATTTTACAGTTAATACCCTTTAACTATTTTGTTCTTCTAGAAAACTGTGATGTGAGAATGTAAATTCTTTCAGTGGGGGGATGCATTGAGGTCAAATCTTGCTTAGTTTTATGAATACTTATTTAAGCAGAGCAGTATTTCTGCATTACTTAGTCTTCAGTGCAATACAGAAGTAACTGAGAACATCTGAATGATGGTTATTGTTAGAATTCATAGTCTTGAGATTATACATCACTATACATATTTTTATTTATATAGGTTGTCACTAAACTCTGTTTATTTTATTATGTGCTAGGTCAGACATGTCAAACACAAGGCCCGGGGGCTGGATGCGGCCCGCGAAGTGGTTTCATGTGGCCCGCGAAGCCATCCTGGAAACAGTGAGGGAACAGCCCCTGCTGCCTTGGCCCTGGCCCAGGCTGGCCGGGAGCCAAGGTACAATTTTGTAGTGGCCATCTATGCTGAAATGCATTCAGTCTTAGCTCCACAAGGCCGTCCAGAAACAGAGAGGAAACAGCCCCTGCCGCGTTGGCCCTGCCCCCTGGGTGCATGCTGGGGAGGTGTCACCCTTTGTGAGGAATGAAGAAATGCACCATGCCTTGGCACTTGCCCCGGTCCCAGCCCCTTCTGCCAGAGACCCTCAGATCTGTCCCACTCCTGCCCAGGCCCTCACAGGCACCCTTGACGCAAACAATGTAGAACTGACCATGCCCACCCAATAGGCCACACCCACTCCATCCACACCCATCCAGTAGGCCGCATCCACCCTGGCCACACACCCCCCCAAGGGCAACCGCAATGCTGATGCGGCCCTCAATGAAATTGAGTTTGACACCCCTGTGCTAGGTGCTAAAAGAATTCTGGTGAACTAAAGGAGGATAGAGTGAAAAGGAAAATATGTTTCATTTCTTAAGTAAGATAGAACATATATCAGAAATAAATATTAAGCAACCACAAATAACTACAGATCATTGATTGTTATAACAAGCATATTAAAACAATTGTACCTATTTATATAGAATTTCATAGATATAAAACAGGTAGTTTTCAACTTGCGACCACATTTAAGCCCAAAATTTAAGTGAGAAATTTGTCAAGTGAGTTTTTCCCCATTTTACGACTTTTCTTATCACATTTGTTAAATGAACCACTGCAGTTGTTAAATTAGTAACATGGTTGTTAAGTAAATCTGGCTTGGAAAGTTTGCGAAAGGACACTGCAGCCGTCATAAATATGAACCAGTTTTCAAGCACCTGAATGTAAATCACATGATCATGAGGATGCTGCAATGGTCAGAAGTGTAAAAAATGGTCACAAGTCACTTTTTTCAATGCCTTTGTAACTTTAAATGGTCACTAAACAAACTGTTGTAAGCCGAGAACTACCTGTATGTATGTATGAAATGTACATACTTAGCTATGAAACTCAGCTGGGTGTCTCAACCTAACTCACCTCACAGGATTGCTGTTGTGGGCAAAATAGGAGGAGGAAGGAAGTGTGTTGGATATGTTCACTTTCTTGAGTTATTTGTAAAAAAATAATAAAAGTGAGATATAAATAAATAAAATAAATATCAGAAATTAAAATATATGAGAATGATCTTGTCTAAAAATGGTTTCAAGACTTCTCCCCACTCCATCTCTCACCCAAAAGGCATTTACATGTTTAGATCAGTTTGTTGTGCATATAGGGTAGCATATGTACCATCATACCTGAAAATGGTCATCATGGTCCTCCATCTATGACAATTTGGTACTTTTTTTTTTGAGAAACGTCATAACAGATTAGTTATGCTGCTACTTTTACAGTATTAGATGATGAAAGAAATAGAAAAATTCAAAATAGATATTGGATTAAACAAATGTTATTAGGAAAACTTATTCAAGATTTTAAAATAAGTTCAATTATCTATCTAGCATGAAGGCAAACTATAATCATAGTGCACGTTTTACACTTGCTGACATAGCTTTCTGTTCCTACTCATGACATCAACAGTTTCCCACACAAGTCCCTATAATTAATAATCAAGAAAGAACAAGGTTTTGAGACTCATGCTGCAATCTTATACATAATTTTGTAGCAGTACATCCCATAGAATTCAGCAGATATATATTCCTTCCTCCCTCCCTGCCTCCCTCCTTCCTTGGGATCAGGAAGAATTCTTTTTCAAGTACACTGATTTACATATTCCTTTTTACTCATGGTTTCAGGCAGGACACTCAACTGAGATGGACTTGCCTCTTGTATAGAATGCATCTACGTGGTTTTGAAGCATCAGGCATTCCTGCCACATCTATTATCTCTTTTATTCTTTTGAGCAATTCCTCTTTTTCTGTTTTGGATTGTGAATTAGAGTGATATTTCCCCTCATACTAGTTTCAAGGGTCTTTTGGGCCTCATATCTGGCTCTT
Source organism: Protobothrops mucrosquamatus (assembly GCF_001527695.2). NCBI lineage: Eukaryota > Metazoa > Chordata > Lepidosauria > Squamata > Viperidae > Protobothrops > Protobothrops mucrosquamatus. Next base: position 814,368 of record NW_015386261.1, on the reverse strand, counting down.
CTCCCAGGCTATGGGAGATGATCAGAGCCCTTGCTGTGTGAACAGTAGTTTATGTGTTGATTAGAATTGCCATCTGTTTGCTGTTTATGGGGATTGTTATTTTTATATTTCAACCTAAATTGATTGATTGGATGAATAAAAATAAATAGCTGTCTATTTACATCTAAATATTAATGGCTGCATACCATATTAGGTTTAATATGGGTAAAATGAAAATCTTGATGTATCCCAACTGCTTTCCCCTTCTTAACACTTTTTCCAGTATTGTTCAGTAGCTTTTTTTCTCACATGTCAGGGACTTAAAGGAGATTTACAGTTTCAGGATGGGGAGATCTGACTTGCACTTAAAACTGACAATATGAACTGTCAACCAGTGTAACAGATTAATCTATAGAAAAGATAATAGAACATAGGAGAAAATAATAATATAATAATATTAAGAGTATAACAGGTAATCCTCACATCATCGGTGAGTCCCTTGCCAAATGACATCATGTACCCAACTTACAATTTCAGTTCCAGCTATAGTCATTAAGTGAATCACCCATGGTTGTTAAGTGTGACATAATGTAACTGTGACTTCGACTTCTTGCTGGCTTCCCCATTGACTTTGCTTATTGCTAGTCACAATGGCAATAAGCTGGTTTCCAATCATGATCATGTAACTGTGAGGATGCAGCAATGATTGCATATTCAATGACAGGTTGGAAAGTGAGGATTTACTAGTATGTCCCTAATTTTATTAGGAATCCTGCTATAAACCATGTTTTTGATTAAATAAATTACTGCTTATGAGAAAATAACACTTTTTTCCAAACAGAGTTACAGGTAGTCCCCGAAGTATGAGCCTAATAAAGCCTGCACATTAGGCTCATAATTGTCAAATGAATCAGACTCAATATTACAACATTTTAAAATCAAACTCATTAATTGAATCAAATGGGTCGTTAAATGAACGAAGATTTGACTTATTATTTCCTCCGATGGCTGCCTGAAGTGCTGCAGGCTGTTTCCGGCTGCCAATCAGCTGTTTCAGGTTTCAGGAACTACAGTATTGTAAATTGCCTCCCAAGCAGGCAGCAGCCTTTTTTTTAAAAAACAAAACAAAAACCATTTGTTGCTAGGCAGCTCAGGCTTCATCAGAGGGGGGTGGAAACTCTCCGATTGATATGTTGGATCTAAATCGGTATGTTTGTTAACTGCTCCTTTGGTGGAAAATCAGGTCTCAATAACTTTACACCCATATAACTTTGAAACTTTGAACTGGCAGTCCAACAAATCAATATGTAAGAAACCAGACCTTTTGAGTGCCAATCCACAAGAGAATTAATCAGCTGCTCGGAATTCAATATAGCTCCAAATAACTGACCACACTGGCACACAAGATGCTTATGAGCTAAAGAGAAATAGGACAAGAAAATCCTGCTGATGATGTTACCTAGTTTGGTAACGAAACATTCAGGAATTATATTAAAACAAGTTTGAAGAACAAACCACAGCCAAAATAATATATCTCTCAGTAAGTAAGTGGCTGCTATTACACTAATTTTCTGCTTGTAGGCTGTCATATTATTTTCGTTGGTACTGAGGAAGAGGATGTTGGGCTAGGCAGACTTTTAGTGCATTCCCAAATATCTTTTCCTATTTTAAAAGAAATGAAATAATGAAGAATTAAGTTAAAATAAATGTAATAAAATAAATAAAATAAATATTGTTTCAGTTAAATGTTATGGAGAAGTAATAGGTAAATGAAAGATTATCTCTATGCAGTTTACATTCCCATTTCCTCAGTGACAATGAAAGTTTAAAGGTATTTTGGTTAGACTGTTCACTTAGATTACAGACTCCATTAGGGAATAATCATGTTGATTTACCTGTAAAAGGGTCACACCTTTTATTCTTTAGTGCCTCATTAACCTGGAGTTTTCTAATGCTTCTTGAATGTTGGGAATGTTAACTTTAAAGTTTCACTATGACTGAGGTTGGCCACATTCCTTTAGGGATTTGTTACTAATCCTTTAAAAGGCTGTTTGAAATATTTTGTTTTCTAAAAGTATAAATGTGTCTGCAAAATTGCTCCTAAAATTTTGCTTTTCTGCTTTCTGTCACAGGAGCTAATAACTCACATAACCCAGAGCTCTGTAAACCACTGTATGGTTGTAACTATTATGTAGTAGAAAACCATGCACAAAACCCCACCTTCACTGCATGTTTGAATAGAAATCAAACACAAAAATTCAGCAGTGTCTACATGATAGGTTTTTGAAGAAGCTTCTGGAAAGGAATTAATAAATTGTACTTTTATCCTTTTTACTTCATGGAAAAATCCTTTAATTCATACCAGACTTTGTTTCTTTTATGTTATAGTCCTCACTTCAGTTGCTTATGTGTATTTATAGTACTTACAAACTTGCAGTATTTCTGTCAACATAAACTTGCATATATCTATTCAGGATCAAGTCTGAAATAAATTTTCTTTTCAGATTGACATGTATACAACTGTATGCTACTGTACAAAATACAACATTGCAATTATTTTGTTATACTAGACTTACAATCTTTCATTTAATGACTATTTGAAGTTAAACAGCACTGAAAAAAGTGACTTATGACCTTTTTCACACGTACAATTTTGCAGCATTCCCATGGTCATGTGATCAGAATTTGGGTGCTTGGCAGCTGGTATATATTTATGACAGCTGCACTGTCCCAGGGTCATGAGTCACCATTTATAACCTTCCCAGCCAGCTTTTAACAAGCAGAGTCAATGGGGGGAACCAAATTTGCTTAATAACTGCATGATTCACTTAACAACTGCAGTGATTCACTTAAGAATCCTGGCAAAAAAGGGTGTAAAATAAGGCAAAACTCACTTAACAACTGCAACTTTGCTGTAGAAAAGGAGAAATTGTACAACAAAATTAAGAAAAAAAGCGAAGCTCTAAATCACGGGTTTCAAACTCAATCACGTCACGTATTGTGATATATCATGATGGTTTTTTGCCTTTGCAGAGCTGGGGTGGGCATGGCCTGCATGTGAGGCATCCGGCCTGGGGGCCACCAGTTTGACACCCCTGCTCTAGATCAAAGTCTTCCTCCACATAAATCCAGTGTTAATCAGTATGGACCAATTCTGTCATTAATACTTACTTTTGTTGACAAAAGACCAAATTACCAAATTACTGGAGCATAATAGTTATCATAAAAATGGTAAAGAAACCCAAGAATAGTATAATTAGTAAATTATGCTAGTAATACACACACACACATACACACCACAACAGTAAATTCAGGGACTTGTGTGTATATTCTTGGCCTTGGCGATCAGGTTAGTGGGTTAATGGGGATTTGGAGGGCTTGACTGCTGTAGTATCTTACTGTAGAGAAATTGGGTATCACCATTTTGTTTGTCCATGGTGAGCAACATTATCTCAAATGATTTCAATTAGCTTCAGGGTTCGGTTTCCTAATTAGAGTAGCTATTCAGGCTCAATGCACTATTTCCTTATAGTAACAGCAGCTTTGGAAGATAGTTGTAATATGGCACATTAAAAGGCTTAAATATTTGCTAGTAAGCAGCATCAAAATATTTATCTGCTTGCTACTAAGCCAGGAACATGTAGATGTATGGGTCAGCAAAGTAACCTTTCCGCTTTCCTTTTTCCTTTGATTTGCATATTCAGATCTGATCAGGTTAATCAGGTGAATAAAGAAACTGGTCCCTAGCTACAGACTTCATTAACTTATGAAGTTAAGTTAATGAGATCTTGTTTCAGCTGACATACAGAAAGGGTGATACAACTGTGGATAAAATTAAGCTGATTTTTTAAAATATGTAATTAGGAACATTCATATTAAGACATTTTAGTGTTTTGTCTGACAAGTGTATCTACAGCAGGCAAACTCGCGATGTCATGTGATGTCGTGCAACGTATCGGGCCGGTTTTGCCATTGCCGGCAATGGGGTGAGCGTGGCTTCCACGTGACGCATCTGACCCGCGGGCCGGCAGTTTGAGACTCCTGATCTACAGTTTTAGAAGTAATACACTGCTAGAGACCAGGATAGGCATCTGATATCATTTGGATGTCTTAGACTTCCCTTTCAATGAGGTTCTGTTTGCTGTGCATGAATTATGCTACCGTATTTCCCCAAAAGTAAGACCTACCCTAAAAATAAACTCTAGCTTGATTTTTGGGGGGTGGGTCTTATATAAGCCCTACCCCAAAAATAAGCCCTAGTTTTAGGGTGTGGCACACACTTAAAATCAAGCTAGGGTGGGGATAGGGGGACTGGAGCTGCCCCTCGTGCTCCGCACCCACTTACCTTGCAGCCAGGTCTCTCGTCGCCAGCCCACTTTTGCGGCATTCCCAAGCCTGCATTTCACAGTCAAAGGCCTTTCCGGAAGGTCACTGCAATGAAGAACCAAACTATGGATTCAATACATAGCTCGGTTCTCAGCTGCAGTGGCCTTCCAGAAAAGCCTTTGACTGCAAAATGCAGGCCGGAGCTCCATTCTCAGCTGCAGAATGAAGCTGCTTCTTCGGCCACAGAAGACATGGGCCAGCTGGGGCGGGGCTGTCATGCTGGAGGTGGGTGGAAAAGACACCCCGCCCGAAAATAAGACCTGGTGCCTCTTGAAGGCAAAAAAAATATATAAGACCGGGTCTTATTTTTGGAGAAACACAGTAAGCCATAATACAGTCTGGTTTGATTTAGTATATTTATAATCTATTTTGCCTTGCAAAGCACAATTCATGTGTTAGTGTGGTATTGTAATACACCAAATAATGTTTCTTGAAAAGATCATGTGCTAGTGTAATGTGTGAACACCATCACATTCATATTGATGACAAGATTATTTCAGGCTGTGTGTAGAGCATCTCATTGCCTACCACTATAATTTATTGCTTATCTGAAATTAAATTTACAGTTTGTATTTAATTGCACTGTTGTTAATCTATACAGATTGAAACCAGAATCTCAGATTGACAGCTTTCTCTTAAAACTGCTTGACAAACAGTATGACTAAGATTGTAACATTTCCCCCTTAAATTGTATTAGTAAAGTATAACAAACAGTCAAGAGATAGAGAGAGAGAGAGTACAGTAAGAAACTACACACATTGCAATGATTAAAATAAGCTAAACATAATGGGAAATAATAAACAGGAAAGGAAGAAAAATCCTTAAGCTTTTGTTTCATACTCTCAATTTGAGAGAATAGAAATGTATGAATTCCAATTGATAAGGATCACTTAAGTAAATTTATTTTGCCATTTACATAAAATACTTCACAATAGAGCTAAGACTGCAACGTGACTCACAGCTGACAGTAAGATTGACAATACATCACCCTTAACATATTGAAGGTATTGCCTTGATTCTGAACTTTATCGATGTTTCATTGAGGCCTCAAACCCTCCAATGCAGTGGGATTGGGGAGAAAGGGTTATCTGTGAACCATCTTATGACCTGCTTTGTCCCTCAGATTCTGAATATTCAGTTGAGTCCCTGTGTATTAAACAGTTGCCAATTATCGTTAACTATTAACTATTTAAGGTCATTAAGAATAATTATAAATTATAAATTATAATTGTGGTTTATTTTTTTAAGCCAATCTTCAACATTTTAATACTAGTAGAAATTAAAAATGTAATTTGCATTTTTAGGTTCACGTCTTCGTCAAGATGATTTCCCACCTCGAATTATCGAACATCCTTCGGATTTAATTGTTTCTAAAGGAGAACCAGCAACACTGAACTGCAAGGCTGAAGGCAGACCAGTTCCAACGATTGAATGGTACAAAGGAGGAGAAAGGGTTGAAACTGATAAAGATGATCCTCGTTCTCATCGGATGTTGCTACCGACTGGATCTTTATTTTTCTTACGTATAGTTCATGGCCGCAAAAGTAGGCCTGATGAAGGAGTTTATGTCTGTGTAGCCAGGAATTACCTTGGTGAAGCTGTGAGTCACAATGCATCACTGGAAGTAGCAAGTAAGTCTTTTGTTTCCTTTTTTGTTTAGCAACTATTTAAATAGAAGACAGTAGAACTATTGTTTTGATGTAATAGATAGACTTAGAAATAGTTATATGCACTGTATATAATCATTTCCTTTGCATAAAAGCAGATGATATCTCTAATCAAGTGAATGGATAATAATCAGTAAAATCAAAGTGTCCTGATTTGCAAGTATAATTTATGAAGCTACTATATATGCATTTAGAACAGTGGTGGGATTCAACCAGTTTGGCAGAATCGGTAGCTAATTTTTTCTTGCCCAGACCCAGAATGGACTCCCGGAAGCGGCCTCCACACAGAGAACCAGTTGTTTGCATATTTGAATTCCACCATTGATTTAGAAAAAAAGTTTTTGAACATTACCACCTTGCCATTATAACAAACAATGGTGTGTTATATGGATATAATAATAAAACAATTTTGAAATATTTTTACTAAGTCCAGAATTTTGCCAAACTAATACACACGGGGAAAAGCTTAACGTCTACTGAACAAGGTAAAAGCAATGTAAAAGCAATTATTTTGTCATTCATTCTAGTAAAATTGCATTGATAATATATTTAAATAATGGTGTATTTATTCAATAATTACATGTTTAAGGTTTATTCTAAGTTCTCTAGTTCATTTACACATGCAGTAGCATCATGCAAATGCTGTTGTGTTCGATGTGCATTATTATTTGGCAAACATAATCTGTGTGACTACTACATTCTGTAAAAAATATGTACACTGATATCTAGATTACTCACACAGTATCTTTGCATTTTTCTCTGTTAATTGGAATAATTAAGTGTACATTGTGATTTGTGCAGACAAGATATATAGCAATAACACTTAGATTTATGTACCACTCATGGTGCTTTACAGCACTTTCTGAACAGGTCACAAATTCAGCACATTGCTTACAAAAGTCTGGGTCCTCATTTTACCAACCTTGGAAGGATGGAAAGCTGAGTCAACCTTGAACTGATTAGGATTGAAATCCTGGCTATTAGAATACACTACTGCATTCTAACCACTGTGCCAACACAGCACATATTTCTTTTTATATTTGTGAAGCTCTATGATTGGTACCTGCAGTTTTTAAATAATATACCTTGAATTCTGCATATTGTTATAAACCTTAGAGTTTGATTATAAGATTAAAGTTTGATAACATTTCTTTCTCTTAAGTGAGTACAACTTCATACCATTTTTCTCTGTTACTGGACTCTAAACAGCAGTTTTGAATTGTGTGGTAGCTATAACTCTATATAGCTGTTACTTGATTTTATTTTTCCTAAATACATGCATGTCATAGTAATCCATGCATTAATTATATAATGATTTATCATACTAGTTCTGTGCTACTGTGGAATGTTTGCTGGAGATCATTTATTTATTTATTTATTGCTACAAATAATCTGTTCCAAAAATGTGGAGAAACACACAATAACTTTAAACAAAATTCATGGCTACATTGAAATTAAAAACTACTATTTATTTTATTTATTTATTTATTTTTTATAACTTATATGCCGCCCTTCTCCCCACGGGACTCAGGGCGGCTCACAGCATGTTAAAACAACACAACACATTTCCCCTATAAAAGCCAATTAAAAACCAAATATTTATAGCTGTGTCTTATTAAAATCATTAAAATTGTCCCTATTTAAAATTCACCCTAGGTCAGTCCCGCTTGCTGAAAAAG
>NW_015386261.1:784563-806538 GCF_001527695.2 Protobothrops mucrosquamatus | reverse complement strand
TTACCATTAGGGAACTTGCTTGAGCAAATTTTTTCACTGTTTCTTAAGAATGTATGTATGTACGTGTATATGTGTATATATGTATATGTATGTATAATGTGGATGGATAGATAGATACACACACACACACACAAACACATATAAATACAGACTAAACGTAAAGGGAAAAAGGATAGAAAGAAGTAAAATGTGCAAGAAAGAAGAGAAAGAGAAGAATGATAAAAAGGAATATAATAAGGGAAGTGAAAAAATATTTATAAAATGATTTTCAACTTTAATCACAAGTATAAATAAATTTAATGATAACTTCACACCATCTAAGGCTACAGACATTTATCTTTTCATCTCTTATCCTATCCTTTATTTGTCAGGTGTAAATCCCCTTTAATTTCACCTATGTTGTCAGCTAAAATTTATTCTAATTGTTATTTCTTCAACAACATCTTTTGGACATAGTCTATTAATAGAAGCAGATTTCACTGACATTGTTGATATTGTGGCTAATATTTTCTGATTCCATTCTTTGTAAGTCTCTTTCAGTATTTTTATTGTTAGAATATTTTCAAACATTTTTCAGGATTGCAAATTTTTCCTTTGCATGAATAAGCAGGAAAGACAGGAATATCAATCATTTGCTCTGCAATAAATAGAAGGCAACAGATTGGAACACCCAAGATGTCTGATGGAACCGCTTAGTGGGCATAGTTCTGCTGTGGTTGGCATAGCTCTGCTGAGGCCATGGTTGTCTGCTGGAAAGGAAAATAATGAAACCCAAACAACATTATACCTGAAGTGAGTCAAATAGTGCATAGAATGAGATAATAAGAGAAAATTCAAATGGACGGGATAAAAGCTCATTTGGGGCCTCAACAATGTCAACAACATTTTGCTCTTATTGCATCTGCAGAATACCATCCAGCAGACCTTTTCTGAGTCAGGTTCTACTAAGGAAGATTGGGCAGATAGATAATTTGATGGGCCTTTGTGTGGAATTTGCTAAGCATTTGGAAAACTAAATTTATTTACAAAACAGAAATATACCAGCTACCAAATATGAAAGAGTTGACTGAAGCTCAGTTTTCTAAGTTATCTGAGATATGTTACACCCCATGAGTCCTAAGTAATTGTATAGATTATGAATAGCCTATTATTATCTATAAATATAATTGTCTTTGTGTCAACGCTGCTAACATTGAATGTTCTTACTTTGACAATATATGGAGATGCAGCCATTTTCCTTTACTTTATGTTTTACTCTTAGAGTTAGAATTAGATGATACTGGGGGGAGGGGGAGGAATGTGTTTGGAAGTTTAGTTAGACAAAACAATAATGTATAATGGTGGGAACCAAGGTTCTTCGCAATAAGAGATGATAAGAATTGGTGGGTTGTAGAACTGGTGGGAAAGCCAGCATTTCAAACTAATTGGAGAATGTGATTTATGACAGTTAGTTGGAGGAGGGAATTGTGCTTTGATACTATGTGGTTAGGGGAGGGGAAACCAGATTTTGGCTTGGACTATGTACATGCCAATGTGTTGCTACTCGAATAAAGATTCTTTAAGGTAAACAATGCCTCGAAATTCTTGAAGAGTCTCATCTGTCGGAACCATGACACTTTGTAGATTACCTATGAGGAGACAGTGACCTTTCTGGTACTGTTTGATTCCTCAGTGACTTCTGATGCCATATGGCAATGTATTCTTCTGAATTCCTTAAAAAAATTAGAAGAGCACATTGTGCTGCATGGTAATGGACTAGTTTTAGTTGGTGGAAATATGGGTGTAGGGTTACAGCTCTAGACTTCTTAGTTGTGTGTCCTACAGAATGTAATGCACTCCTTTTTAACACTTACGTGAAGACATTGGCTGAAATCATCCATCAACACAGGGTCAGATATTATCAATACAATGATATATAACTTAACATCTTAATATATATATCTCAACCATTGATGTGATAAAATGTTCTCCAAGTATCTGGAGGCAGTTCCAATCTGGATTGAAAGGACTAAGTTAAGACTGAATCCCAGAAAGATGGAGTTGCTTTCAGTTTGTAAGCAATTGAGTTCCAGAAAGATTCGATCATCAGTTTGGCTTTGGGTTTGGCTTTGGGTTTGCTATGCTGAACTAATTTGTAACATGAGGGTCATCCAAAATCAAATACCCTGATTTCAGAATAGGCAGCAGCTTTTATAAGAAGGACCTTTTTACAGCTATATCTAGTTGGTAACTTCTGGGATTGAAGCTTTATTCATAGTTATTTATGACTTGTCACCTCTCAATTGGAATGTTGTAATGCATCCATGTAAATTGAACTGAAAAATATTCAAAGATTCAAATCCAGAATTTAGCAGCTTGAGTAGTCATAGGTGCTTATTGTGTCCTTGTAACAGTGCTGGTTTGAGACTTCCACTGATTATCAGTTGGTATAATTCAAGGTATAGGTAATTATTTTCAAAGTCTTGAATGATTTAGGGCCCACATATCTATGAAATCATCATCTTCGATTAACATCAGCCCTCCTAACACTATAAAGTGAAATAGAGGGGGCTTTTTCATGCCACCCCTCTTACTAAGGACATACCATCTGCAAAGGCCACAAAAATCATAACTTCCTTATTTCTATCTGCTTCTATTGTACAGTATCATCCCATATATTTGAATGGCTCCTTCTTTGTTGACATTTGGAATATGTATAAAGGCTTGACTTTTCAAACAATCTCTTGGAAACAGATGTTTGTTCCTCTATTAATGGAAATGTTTTTTTGTGGAAGAAAATGACAACCATTCCTGGAGTCTCATGTTACGATTTAATGGTTTTGCATTGTTAGTTGTAATATGTTGTGTTTTATTCTGAGTTACATAGGGGGAATTGCATGTGATTCAGAGATGTTGAGATTATTGAAACCTACAAGTCACGCAATGCAAACAAACAAACAAATAAATTGATTACAGAAACCACGATTCAGCTCCATACTTGCTCAAAATGTTTCAGAATTTAGACCTATGCTTTTTATCATACAGTTTCTCTAAATAAATGTACAATAAACAGAAAGTTTTTATATGTATACATTTCAGCAGGCCACTGAAAATGTAAAATTCTACTCTATCTGGTATAAAGCCATATTGCACAATAGTTATTTTTATATCAGAAATAGACAACCTGTGTCCGGTTGGATCATTGTTTCAGAGATATTTCCTTACCCAAACCAAGAAACAGAATTTTATGTCCTGGCTTTCTTAGTACCCCTTTAGGAGCCAGCCAGAGTTTTGGGACACATGCCTCCCAATAAAAATAGTTGAGGGGGCCATCTGAGTGCTAGAAGCACTCTGTGTTGCAATTGAGTTTGACTCCAAGGGCAAGACACAGAATGATCAAAAAAATCAGTGGGAGTAAGGACAATTTCTGACTTCCTGTTGGCTTTCCCATAGAATTTCTTTGTGGAAGCTAGCAGTGAGCATCAGAAATCTTCCGTCCTTCCTTCCTTCCCCTACAATTGCTAACATTTTAGATAGAGAATCAACATCTTTACTTCCATAGTAAAACATGCCCAAAGAGCCCCCTCTTGACTTGGGGTCAGAAGTAACCAAGACCCAAAACTTTAGTCATATTAAAATTCGAGTCTCAAAAAAGAAAGGAGCAAGGAAGCAAGGTAGAAAAGAGATTTTCCTCTGCCTTCTTCTTTAGATGGAGGTGGGATGATTGCAGGAAGATGTAACTTCTTGTTATGTAATGTCAGTTTTTGCATTTTTGTTTTATCTTGTACTCTTTGAATAGACATCACCTCTTAAGTCTATTGATAAACCTTTTTTGTAGTTCATTTGGTTTATGATGCTGTTTGGGTTTTGTCAATTTTTTATGTGACAAAATTGCATCTTTCCATAATTGATGTGAGCACCTAAAGCTAAAAAGAATTTTTAAATTGTCCTTTTTTTTAAATGACCCTGTAATTCCTTGCATCAGGGTGGAGTCAGGGCAACTGAATGGAGCTAAGAGTTTACTAGCTGGATGCCCTTTCTGAGGCCTATGAGGTTCTCACAGCAGACATTTTCTCTTTGCACCCAGACAGAGAAATATTTGCTGCTACCTAAGATCAAACTCACAGCCTCCTGATTGTGAGACGAGAGTTCCATTTCTAGGCTACTATGCCACTTGTTATTATTTTTAATAATGTTAATATTTAAATTATAAAGTGTGCCTTTGAAACTGAAAGAGGTTGTTTGGTCACATGTTAAAACTTAAATGAGTCAGAAGTTGACACAATAGATGACTATGATGATTTAGTGATGATTTACTGTTTAGTAAATTTGCACTTAGTTTTTAGATGCACAGGGTATAAGTTCTGTAACCACCCCACATGCGGTAACTAATGCAAAAGAGATGTCTTAGCTATTCTACTAAAATCTATTCTTGACTCTCTGAACACAGCGGCCCCATTCATGCATGCACAAATAGGCCACACACACCTGCCTGGTGCTAGCAGCCCCATTTGTGCACATGCGCAAATGGAGCCGCGGCATTAGCACGAGTGGGAAGAATGTGCGCCCAGGCGTCCGTGCACTGGCCAGCCATTTCCGCAGACCCCTAACTTAGCTGAACATTGAAGAAAATTTTGTGTTTAAAAAGGGAAACAAATACTTACTGTCCAAATATCATTTGATTTATCTGTTTTTTTCTCTGATATGAGCAATTGTTTTGTGAACATAATTTATTTTACTGTTTTACTTCTTACTGTCTAACTTGCATTAAATGGCTATTTTTCTTTTTTGTGGCTTCAGATAAGTACAGAATACAAGTCATACTTTCCCATCATTTCATACATTATAGTAAAATGTGCATATTGCAGAGATATTGGAAATGGTGTTATACTAACAATAAGATTAATGAGTATCTGTCATTAATAAAACATTTTAATCCTGCTGGCCATTATTGCATCATTATTCAACTGTAGTTTCCTAATTTCTTTACGAAGAATTGTTCCCCACTGCTTTTTAATGACAATATTTTTATGCATAATATCATTTCGTATTTTCTATGAATAAAAAAATTACATATAGAATGTTGCTTGTCATTTTTGTAATATTTTATGTAAGAACACTTTTTGGGCAGTGGCAGATAGCTACTGTAAAGTCAAGTAACAATAGCATTAGCTATTTGAAACGTGATACCGTGTATTTCTGTTAATTTCTGCTGTGTTACAGTAGCTATTGTGATTGCTAAAATATCTTGTCTGTAGGTAAGCAGTCTGTTTCATAAAGAAGTAGTAAACATAAAACCCATGACAATACTGAAACAGAGAGAAGAGATATAATAGAAGCTGGGATATTTTATCTCCTAAATAAACACTTTGCCCTTTTTTCTGAGCAAACATGGCTTAACTAAACACTATTTAAGTTACCTATTGGAGTCACAGCTGGACACAGCTCTAAGTTGATTGAAGTTGATAGAGCATGTAAGTAGAAAAGGCATGGCAGCTCTTAAAGGTTTACACAAACGGACCCAATGATTATATGGAAGTGGTAACTAATGCAAAAGAGATGTCTTAGCTTTTCTTGACTACAAGAAATCTATTCTTGACTCTCTGAACCCAGCCTTCTGATGACTTGAAATATTTGTCAATTAATTCCATGTTTTAGTTTTGTAGGATTATAAGTGGGTTCATATTACATCTGCAGGGACATGTTTTCTGGTAGTGAAAGATCCCTATGCAATGTGGTAAAGGGCATGTTCTTGTCAAAATAGTTGGTAATTTTGTCTACAAATCTTATGTTTCACAAGGGAAGTGCAGTATTTATTGCTTACTGATTTTCTGACTAGTCCATAAAATTTATATTTCAGTGTATATTTTTTATACATGGCAGCTTACTTTCCTCGAAAATATCACTAACAGATGATAACTACACAACATATTGAGGTAAAATAAGCATGTAAAAAATGAAATGCTGAATTTTAGGTCTTGGAATAAGGAATAACAAAAGAATGTAGAAGCCTTCAATCGATACTCCATGGAAAAAGCTTAAGCTATTATATATATTTAGTTGAAAAAGTCTTCCAAGCTATTTTTAGGTTTAGAATTTAAAATGTATAATATAAAGGGAAAATAGATTGGGAAGGAGAAATCTTAAGAAATGGAACTCTGATATCTGGACTTTATTTCAAAGTTCTCAAAAAGAAACAGTTTCAGGAATGGAGGAATCATTGTAGTGACCCAGTTTGTCATTTCAGCGGCTAAGAATTATTGAAACTGTCTCAACTGCTTTTTTTTTCAATGCTTCTTGACATTTCAGAAAGTTTCCTTCTTTTACTTAATAGTAGAAAAGCCCAACATGGTGTGTAATTCTCAAAAAAGTAATATTTTTGAGGATAGTAAGCATTAAAAACAAGATGAATTGTAATTTCCTGGTCTGATCAGTTTGATTAACCATAATGTAAAGTTATTTTATTAAGAATTATCCAAGAAAAATTATGAGCCTAAGAAGGTATATGCCACTGCAGAGATAAAAACATTTTGTCTACAAACTGGCAGAGTTATAATTCTAAAACATGGATCGGTATTAGAAATGTGTTGCTGAAAAACAATGTTGTATGAAAAACAAGTTCTACGGATTTAAAGAAAGCTGCTGAAATATACCAGGCAACTGAAGATATTATTACTTTAGTAGCTAAAATGAATGAAAAAGATATTTCTACATAATATTACTGAAAATAAACAGAATGGCAGAATGAAGGAACAAAAAGTTGCATAAGAAAAAAGAAGAATGAATAAAAAAATATAACTACAAATGGGCTTTTAATTTTTTTTTTCTTTAAATCAGTCTTGATTGCTAGCAACATTTTCAGAAATGGTTTGCCACTGCCTTTTTCCTAGACCTAGAAAGTGACTGAAAGTCATACAGGTGACTTCATGCCTAAACCAGGATGAGAATTCATAGACTCCCAGTTTGCAGTGCTATTAACCACAACAGTAAGCTATCTTCTGAATATTGTTCAAAATATATATGTTTGTCATATTATGAATGTCTAGGAGGTATGTTTTTATTACTTGTATTTTTATGTATTTGTTTTAAAGTTTTAATTGACATACTATAAAATGCTTGGAGTTTAGCTGGGGCATGCATGGTAGGCTATAAGAACAGTAATTAAACAAATTTAAAACCAAGTTGGTACTTAAAGTTGTTTTGCAAAATATATTCATTAATAGGTTTCTACGTATAATTAAGTTTCTGCTTCTATAAAATCCTGTATGCTCTTATTATTGTATTAAACTTATCTTCATACTTCATTCAACAGTGATGAATATGTGTAGGACTCAGAAATGTTTTGCAGTTTTCCAATATTCTAAAATAAGTTTTAGTATTCATTTGAAATAGTAGATATTAGTTTCTTACTGCCAGGATCACACTTTAATTAACAGAAGATCCAATGTTAATTCAATACATATATATTTAATATTTCTGTTTTTTTTAAAATTTAGTTGAGTTTAGTTTAATTTATCATTTATAATTATCTTCTTTATAGTACATAAGATTGCCAAAGCTCTGACTTTTAAATAGTTTAACTGATGAAAAAATATTTGCCATACAGATAGTCCTCGCTTAACAATCCTAAATGGGGTTGTGTCAATTCTACCTCTAAGCGAAAGTGGTCACTAAATGGGAAATCATTTTCAGCTTACTGTCTTGAAATCTTTCTATGATATCTCTGCTCTGTGAATGTGGATGGAAAGAGTCAGGAAAAGGAGATATTGCTTACAGAAATCGTTTGCTCTCCTCTCCTTCCTGCAGAAAGGTGAAATTGGGGAGAAAATGTTTCAAGAGAATCTTATTTGTTCTTCTGTGCATTGAGAGCAATATGATTGTACAGGCAGTGGGAAAGGGTCAGGCGAAGGAAAAATTGCCTCCATAAACTGCTTGCTCTTTTTCTGTTTTTTCCCCTCTCATAGGGAGAAGAGAATAGAAAGATACATACAAATGCACAGCATAGTACTGAATATTTTTTGTCCAGTATTCAATTTTACCTTTTCTACTAAAGTTACTGTGAAAATGGTCAGGCTACAGATGGAAGTAGTAGATTATCAAGATAAATTTTAAGGCATTACAGTAATAGCATGAATTACTAGTAAATGACTTTTATCAGTCATGATATTCTCCCAAGGATGGAGATGGTTCTTATTGATTAGTTACCAGCTTTTAATATTATCAGTCATGATATTCTCCCAAGGCATCTACAGAATTTGAAAAAGGAGATCTATTATTTTCCTTTATCCATGTCTGATTCTGTCAGTGTTGACTGTAAGGAGAGAGATCCTGGTTTTTCTCTCGCTTTCAGGATGTTTTAGAGCTTTCCCCCTTGTTTCATCAGTTTGATATGCAAATCAGATTCTCAGTTGAGTTCAGTCCTAGAAACATGAATTTCTTTTCTCCTTCCAATTAACTGTCCGGTGATTTAAAATTTCAGTGTAAAACCACTGAGGCATGATTAAAAACGCACAGTGGTCTGTTGGGGGTATAGTTTCTCTTTGAAATACCTCTTTGGGTTAGACATATTACTGAGAATAGAATAGAATAGAATAGAATAGAATAGAATAGAATAGAATAGAATAGAATAGAATAGAATAGAATAGAATATAGTAGAATAAGAATAAGAATGCTTTCCTGACTTCATTTTTACATGTTCTGGCTGTCTGCTGATAATCAGCTTTAGTTATGTGCCCCTCTTTCCATTTTTTGTATTTGTCCTTGTTGTTTAACATCAATATGAAACCACTGGATAAGCTCATCCATTCACATGGGAACACATATCAGTACTATGATAATACAGCTCTCTATATTTTGACTCCTTGTTGATCAAGCAATCCTACTGAGATTTCGTCCCAATTCATAGAGGCTGTTTGAATATGGACTGAGCGGAAAAAGACTTAAATCCAACACTGACATAGCACTTCTCCATGTAAGTCATCAACTTACAACCATTCATGTAGCAACTATTCAATGTTAAGATGGCACTGGGCTTCCGGTTCCGGGTCACGGCATTGCGGTCGTGCGAAGAGAGTCGTCTCTTCGCCGGCCGAGTTTCCTCCGCCGATAGACCCCTGAGAGGGTCGAAAAGTTGCTCTGGAGGAGCGACTACCGTCGAGGAGCCTCGTCGTATGACTGTAGAAGGGTGGCGGCACCTTCTGCAGTCCGAGCAAGCTCTTTTGGGCCGACGGAGTAAAGATCGGTCAGTAAAATGGCCAATCATTTAGCTGCGCCAGCCGCAAGCCATAAGATCACCTAAGTGAACAGACCCACCATGGAAGATTCGGTGAGACTTTACCCTATCCCTATTTTTCCTACCTATTCCTGTGAAAAGTTTTTTGGGGGGGAATTATTTCCCTACTCTGTTAAAGCGGTGTTTTTGATGGGGGAAGAGAAGCTTTGGAACAAAAGAAAATCAAATTTTCATCTTATAATGGCCCGATTTTACTTTTGGACATTTGGGGGTCCCAAGAAACTTTCTCATAGAGATTTAATATGCTTATTATTTAGAGAATATTGGTTTTTTTTGTATTTTTATGGGGTGTGGAAAGACTGAATAACTCTGGTTAATCCTTGGGGGACATCTGGTGGTGAAATTATTTACTGCAATTGTTATTTTCTTCTTTTGGAGTTTGGTTGTGGCCTTCAGATTATTACAAAGGAAAAAGATAAAGAAGCTCTATACTTGGGTGGAGGCGGATATTGACTGATTGTTCTTAAATATAGCCTCCTCCAAAAGAATAATGGCTTCAAATATTATAGAAATGGAGGAACCCTGCTTAGATCTTAACTATAAATACATATTGGATAAAATTCTTGAAAATACTGGACTGATAGTTGCCTACACAAAAGAGATTATTCTTCAACGTCAAATTAAAACACAAGATCTAAGTAAGCACTTTGTAAGCCAAGAAGCAGTAGAGGGAGTATATACCCAAGAGATTTGTTCTCAACTTCGCTTACAACCAACTGAGATGGAAGAATTAAATTTAAATTTGGATTATCAACCTACATTGGTAAAAATCCCTGATGCTAATGAACAAATGATTTCTAGCATGGAAATGAAGGATTTTACCCCACAAAGACAAGCTGATTTGCAGACCCCAACTGACTTCTTGACAGATAAAAAATTCAATAGAAGAAGAACAAAACATGACTAAAGAGGACTATACATCATTTTATTTACAATCTACTAAGGAAATGACTATAATTAAACTTTTGGCAACCTTAAAAAGGATGGGAAACGATGTTCAGTCACGAGCTATTGAGAATCGCTATAATTCGCTTACTAGTCTATTAAAATGGATAAGAGGAGACTCCCCTTCGGTTTACATACTTTGGCAAGAGATGAAGGGAGACCTACTCGTGGATCTAAAGACTTTATTATGGAAACCTATTTGGATTAGAAAGAAAGCCAGAATAAGATATAAATATTGAATTTAAGATTATAGTTATGGATTGCAAAGGTTTTATAGAGATCTGGACTGATTTGGATTTGGATTTTTGAAAAAAAAAAGAGATGTCATTAGGATAAGATTTAGAACTTGATATTGAAATATAGTAAGAATACACCTTTTGGAATAATAGATTATCCTTTTCTTCCCTTTTTTCTTTCTTCTTGGTTTATCTTTGTCTTTTTCTTCCTTTTATTTCTTTATGTTTTTTTAATATTAGATATGATAATTAACTTGTTGAGGCATAATGAGAAAAAGATTGCAAGAACGGAAGAGATGAAATTAATAAATGAAGAATTATTGAATAAGAACAGAATATAGTTGAGAAATGTAAGAATTTAATTATGGAAATAATATGCTTAAATAAGAGAAATTAGGGGCACCCGAATAGTAAATAATATGTCTGTCTAAGTTTAAATATTTGGAAATTAATAAAGCTAAAAACAGGATTTTATTGGATAGATAATGTTTAGAAATGTATTAACTTGATTATACTATTCTAATTGATAGAGAGGGAAATCTTAAGGAGTATTATTTGAGCTGTATATTTATGATGTTATTGTATTTAATCATTACCCTATCTCCACGTTGGTTCTTAAGCGCCTTGGTGTGAAAATGGAAGACCAATAAAATTGTTTGGAAAAAAAGATGGCACTGAACCAAGGAATTTACAAGCTGTGCCCAAAATTATGGTCATTGCAGTGCCTCTGCAGTCATCTGATAAAATGCAGGCACTTGGCAGCCTGTTCACACTTTCAACTGCAGGGGCACTGCAATTCCCCACATGACCCTATTTCCTTCCCAGCTTTAGCCATCCATCAGCATATACAAAGCTGCCGTGGTTCGGGAAGCCTCATAAAACACCCAGTCTACAGGTGTATGCAAAACATTCCACTTACCTTAGCTGTTTTTTTTCCAGCTGCTGGCAGGTGCACCCAATATACAGTTGATATAAAAAATTCTACACATCCTTATTAAAATGCCAGGAGTTTGAGATGTAAAAAATTAATTAGGCCAAGATAAATCACTTCAGAATTTTTTCCACCTTTAATATAAGGTGGAAATTATATTAAAAAACAAACTGAAATATTTTAGGGGGAATAATATTAATAAAAACATACAATAATGTGATTAATAAGTGTTTACACTCTCTAATAAGTAGATATTTGGCTATGTTTGGAATTAATCACAATCAAACTGATGGTAAATGGTAGTCAATACACACCTGCCGTCAATGAAAGTGATTCTAATTAAGCCCATATAAAGTTCAGCTGTTCTAGTAGGATTTTTTGTGACATTTACTCAATTGCCTGTTACAACAAAATCAAAATCTGCAAAGAACTTACCAAACATCAAAGATAACGTTTTGTTGGAAGGTATCAGTCAGGAGAAGTGTACAAAATAATTTCCAAGGCATTGGATAGACATGGAACATAGTGGAAACAGTCATTAACAAGTAGATAAAATATGGCAGAACAGGGACAGTACGAAAAACTGGAGGTTCCTCCAAAATTGATGAAAAACTAGAAGAAAACTGGTTGGGGAGGCTATGAAAAGATCAACAACACCAAGGGAGCTACAGGAATTTCTGGCAAGTACTGGTTATGTACTACAAATGACAACAATCTCTTACATTCATCATATCTTTGGGCTATGGGGTAGGCAAGCAAGATGAAAGTCTATTCTTACAAAGAAAAATAATGAAGCCCAGTTACATTTTGAAAAACTTGTATCAAGACTGACAAAAGCATGTGGGAAAATATGTTATGGTCTGATAAGACCAAGGTTGAACCTTTTGGCTATAATTTCAAAAAGTATGTTTGTCACAAAACAACATTGTGCATCACCAAAAGTGCCTACAGTGAAGCATTGTGGTGGCAGCATTGTGCTTTGAGGCTACTTTTCTTCAGCTGGAACTGAGCCTTTAAGTCAAAGTGGAGGCAATTACAAACAGTTCCAAATATTAGTCTATTTTGGCACAAACCCTTCAGGCTTCTGCTAAAATGCAAACAATGAAGAGAAATTTCACTTTTCAACATGACAATGACTCCCAAAGCATTTATTTCTGGTGAAGAAATAGCTTCACCAGAAAAAAGATCAAAGTTGTAAAATGACCCACCCAGTCCAGGCCTAAATCCAATGGAAATCTGTGAGATGACCTGAAGAGGCATGTTCACAGGAGATGTCCTCGCAATCTGACAGATTTGGAGTACTTTTGCCAGGAAGAATGGTTGGATTCCCAAAGCAAGATGTGCCGTACTGATAGGCCCCTACCCCAAAAGACTGAATGCTGTCATAAAATCAAAAGATCCTTCAAACAAACTGTTAGTTTATGGAACCATGTTATTGTATGTTTATTGTTAGTTTCCCCCCCCAAAAGATTTCAGTTTTATTTTCAGTTGAATTGTGCAGCATATAATACAGGTGGAAAAAAATACTGAAATGATTTATCTTGGTCTGATTTTTTTTATATCTCAAAAAAGCTGACATTTTAACGGGTGTGTAGATTTTTTATATCCACTGTATATGAGGTGTAGCCCTTTTAATGAGGCCACCTCTGCCATTCTGCAAGTGGGCCCCATTCTTGTGATCCTTCTGAAGCCTTATTCTACAAATATTGTGATAGTTTATGACATATAACAATAACTATATCTTCAATTTACAACCACTGACTTGATAATCATCTAAATTACAAATCATGTTACATCGCTCAAGTTTTACTATTAATGTTTCTTCTTCAAACCTCCTTCCCCCTTCCACCGCCACATACAAATAGCGTACAATTCAACAATGACATTCATTAATCACTTTGTTTTTGTTTTTTGGAGAAAACTTATACTAATATTGCAGTGCCTAATGTAGTATATTATCACATATATAATAAAGGATATGCTTTCATGAAGATGTATTCAAAATGTAAGTCTTAACCACTCTTTTATAACTTTTGCTAAGCTCAATAAGTTGAATTTCTTGTCTGTTTGCTTTTATGTCTAAATGAGTCAAAAGACTCAAAACTTTACTTTGGCCATATCAATTGCTTTCAGCTGATAGCACTGAACATTAAAATAAATTTAATTTAAAAGCATTCTCCTATTATACTGGATGCTTCCTATGTCATCTGTTAAACAGTGCATGGTCAGCATATGGCTGTTCCTTTCTATTTAAGCTGTTTTCTCCTGAGAAAGGAAATTCCCTTCAGACCAGACAGACATCTGCTGGCTCTCCTACCAGCAAAGCCACAGAAGAGTTATCTTTCCTGTGATTAAAAGAAATAACGTCTGGAGGTTTTAGTTTTTGTTCAATTAATCAAAAATTAAACCCATGTGGGACTTGAAGAAACTGGGCTTCTTTGTGTGTTTCATCTACTGGTAAGAAGTCCTAAAATGAATTTATAGGTTCTATTCATATAGTTGTGCAATATAAAAGTATAATAAATATTCATATATTATTTTGTTATGTAAAAAGCATAAGCGTGCAATATAAATAGTGATTAAAATAGCATAATGTATAATATACTAGCAAATGGAAACTATGATTGGAATAAGACATCCTTTAGAGTACAACTGTTTTGTGTCAGAGATAGATACATTATGCTCTCTTTGTGTATGTACGCCATGCTTCCTCTTTTAAAACACTTCCAGATGCTATAGAATATTGCAACATCCCTTATTCATGTTTCTCCCCCCAAAGTTACTTATTTCTGTAATGAATGTCCGAAAATAATATTTTGGAATGATAAGGAAAGCATTTTCTTATGTGAGTATGTGTTTTGATAGTACTAGTTGAGTTGTAGTTAAATACATCAGCATTTAAGCATTTAACTTCTTTCCTGCTCTTTTATTAGCAAAAGAACATACATTTTTTTCTACACCTTTACTGAAGTGATGAACTGATCATTCTTATCAAAACAATATGGTGACAATTTATCTGGTTCTCTGATTCTCAGGCTATCCTTTTATTTTGTCACAAATGTGTAATTAGTGTCAAATATTTTATTAATGTGAAGACAGCTTTATTAGCAATTAGGTTTCGAGGTAACATCTGACACATTATTCATCTGATAAACTGTAAAGAAAAGCAGTTTTCTTTCAATCTAAAATAAAATATCTTTATCAGGACAATCTGGATGTTGAAGTGGATAGAAATAAAATCTTATTTTCTTTTTCAGAGGTTGTATTATTATTTGCTTCCTCATACAAAACAAAAATAAACTCTGTAATTCAAAATCTTATTACCTGCATGTGAAGAATGTGTTGCTAACTCAAAGAAACATTTTCATGGTAGACTGTCTGGTGCAGTGTTTCTCAACCTTGACCACTTGAAAATGTGTGGACTTCGACTCCCAGAATTTCACAGCCAGCATGGCTGGAGAATTCTGGGAGTTGAAGTCCACACATCTTCAACTGGTCAAAGTTGAAAAACACTGGTCTAGTGTGTTGTTATGATGCCTCGGCCCTATTACTCTGATAATTGAGGATATAATTGAGTATATTATATTTTCAGTGTCCAAACCATTTTGGTTAAAAGCAGTGCTGGTGTTTTTAATTACTTCTTTCAATATACAGATAGTCCTTATTTAACAATCATTCACTTAATGAACTTACAATGAACTTCCCAAAAGCTACGTGTAAACCAGTTCCAGAGGTTTGGTGACTGCACACATGACATGACCACATTTTGGGTGCTTGGCAACCAGCTTACCTTTGGAGTTGCAGCATTTTGTGATCACATGACCATGGTTTATAACTTTTTTTTGCTGGTTTCTGGCTTTGCTGGTTAAAAAAAGGGGGGCTTAGGAATATATGGATCACCTTAATAACTAGCATGTTCACTTAATCACTACTACAAAAAACAGTTGTAAAAACCTTCATAAAAAGAATAAGAAACAGATTAAAATTGACTTTTTTTCAGAAAGAATGATCAAACCATGAGAAAACAATACATACGTAAATGTATTGATTTTGTATGATATAGTATTGTATGAATGATTTTCCTGTGTTTTCACTGTGTGTTTGTGTATGACATTATCTAATAAAAGCTGTACAATAAAATTAAGCATGTGTACATAGCACTACAGTTGTTCCATATGTTGATCACTTCCGTATGTTGACCATTTTCATTCAGTCCCTTGGGTGGTCAAGTTTTAGAGGTTTTACTGTACTTTAATCCAAATGGGATGCCAGTATTTATAAGTAATAATTATATAGATTATTTTCTATAGTAGCATATATAATTTTGGAGAAAAAGTATTTTCTGAAATTTCTGAGTTAATGTCTGATGGAACAGGAAATTAGGATTAATTCAATAAATTCCAAATAACTTTGATGAATTTCAGAGTGGATTTAAAATTATACTCTGAAATTTAAAGGGTTATTTTAATAAAATGTTATTCAGTTAAAAATAAACTCAGTAAATAATAAATACTTGACTTAGTAATAATATGTTAGAGAGGATTTTGAAATATTTTATTAAATTTAATTACCAGTTTAATATACATAGCTTTGGAATGTTTAATTGAATTTAATTACAAATTGAACGTACAGATTTATAGATATATAGATTGATAGATATATAGATACATAGATATACCATATTTTGTGTTTACCATGTATACATATGATATCCACAAACAGGATGCTGATTTTTAGTTACAGAAAGGCTTATCGTGGTGGAATATTAGGGGAAAACATCTGGACAGTTTGGTAGTAGAATCAATTACCTAGGAAACAATGAGTTCCCCTTCACTGGCTATGTTCAAGCAGAGATTTTTCAACCATTCATTTATTTTGAAGTCATGGACTAAGCTGGGGATTTCATTTAATAGTCTAAATTACTACTTGCAATTCTATGATATAGTGTTTACTGCCTTCCTGCCAGTGTAATTAATATCAGAAGAAAAGAAAAAGATTCAAAAGTCAAAACAAACCAACTTATTTTTATGAGATTTTGAAGCAGTGTGCTAAAATTAATGATGTATCTTCAGCTTCTCCTTTCTAATCAATATAATTGCAAGGATATATATCCTAATAAGGCCTCAATTCATCGGGATTCTGTTTATTTGTTTGTTTCAGTATCAGTCTTCTACCAACAGCTATATACAATTGACTAATAGTAAAGAATAATCCTGGGTTAGAAAAAAATATTGTAAAATCAGTAGTTCTTAAAATTAATACAGAAAATTAACAAAAACCCCAAAAAAGGAGGAGGAGCAACAGCAGCAGAAGCAAAATAACAGATAATAAAAATCTGTCAGGATCATATAGATTACTTATTCAAATGTTTGATTGAGGCATATCTTTAATACTGAGGCATTTCTTTATTAAAAAAAATAATAATACAGCACAATGGCCAACTGATACTTATGGAATAATTTCCATTACTGAGGCATCATAACTAAGTAGACTTGATACTATATCTAGTACTTTGAATCGAATTTACTACCAGAAATGGTGAACAGGCCATTTTCCTAATATTAATGAACATGTTTTATATTATCTCATTCTGGAGTTAGCCTTTTTTGAGTAGGCAGTACTCAAAGTACTACTCATAGATCCTGCATACGTCACTCAAGGTTATCTTTTCTTATTCTCTATAGTAAATGTGAGAGTCCCTTCTTATCCATGGTTGTGGTTCATTCATATCACAAGAATATCAACTTAGCTGTTAATCAAATCAACCTTTTAATAGCGGGTGCCACACCAAGTATACTAATCAAACAGGTGGTAAGAAAATAGGGGAATTCAGGTACCACACAGGTTATGTAGAAAATAAACACAGGGTCAGTCATAAAGGACTCAAATGTCTATACACCAACGCACAAAGTATGAGCAATAAACAGAGTGAACTAGAAATTCAGGTAAATGAGGGCAGCTTTGTCTGCCAAAAAGTAGAGAAGGGAACTAGAGGATCAGCCATATTGGACCTAATTCTCACTAACAGAGATAAAATGATAGAAGGTGTTGAAGCCACAGGAACCTTGGGCGGGAGTGATCTTGCAATATTGGAATTCAACATTATGCGAGCACAAGCAATAGAATACAGTCAAACTAGAGTCTTGGACTTCAAGAGAGCTAATTTCAATAAACTTAGAGAGAGCTTGTGAAAGATTCAATGGATGAGAATCCTCAAGGGGAAAACAACTCAAGAAGCTAGGGAATTTTGAAAAGTGAGATAATAAAAGCCCAGTCTAGCACAATACCAACAAAGAATAAAAATAACAGCTCTCAAAAGAAACCAGCATGGCTGCATAAGGAACTCTGATAAATCGAATGACAAAAAGGACAAATATAAAAAGTGGAAAGAGGGGCACATAACTAAGGCAGAATATCAGTAAATAGTCCAAGCCTGCAAAGATGAAGTGAGGAAAGCGACAGCTCAAAATGAACTAAGCCTTGCGACAAAAGTCAAAAATAACAAAAAAGCTTCTTTTAACATGTAAAAAACAAGAAAAAGGTTAAGGAAATGATTGGTCCATTAGTGGCAGAAAGTGGTAAGAAGGTGACAAGCAACAGGAAGAAAGCAAAACTATTTGACTCATTTTTCGCATCTGTCTTTACACAAAGGGAAGAAACAGTTCAATCTATCAAAAACAGTACCATAAAAAACAGATTAGAAACACAAGCTAAGATAGGCAAGAAAATGGTAAATGAGCACCTGTCCACCCTAGACGAGTTCAAATCACTTGAATACTGGGCGCTATCTAACAAAATGAAATTCAATGGTGAAAAAAGTAAGGTTCTACATTTAGGCAAGAAAAACCAAATGTACAGGTATAGTATAGGGGATACCTTGCTCAATAGTAGTAACTGTGAGAGGGATCTCGGAGTCCTAGTGGAGAATCATTTAAATATGAGCCAGCAGTGTGCTGCAGCTGCCAAAAAGGCCAACACTGTGCTAGGCTGCATTAACAGAGGGATAGAATCAAGATCACATGAAATACTAATACCACTTTACAATGCCTTGGTAAGGCCACACTTGGAATACTGCATCCAGTTTTGGTCACCACGATGTAAAAAAGATGTTGAGACTCTAGAAAGAGTACAGAGAAGAGCAACAAAGATGATTAGGGGACTGGAGGCTAAAACATATAAGGAACGGTTGCTGTAATTGGGTATGTCTAGTTTAACAAAGAGAAGGACGAGGGGGGACATGATAGCAGTGTTCCAATATCTCAGGGGCTGCCACAAAGAAGAGGGAGTCAAGCTATTTTCCAAAGCGCCTGAAGGCAGGACAAGAAGCAATGGATGGAAACTAATCAAGGAGAGAAGCAACCTAGAACTAAGCAGAAATTTCCTGACAGAACAATTAACCAGTGGAACAACCTGCCTTCAGAAGCAGTGAATACTCCAACACTGGAAGTTTTTAAGAAGAGACTGGACAGCCATTTGTCCAAAATGATATAGGGTTTCCTGCCTGAGCAGGGGGTTGGACTAGATGACTTCCAAGGTACCTTCCAACTTTATTATTATTATTATTATTATTATTATTATTATTATTATTATTATTATTATTATTATTATTATTATTATTATTATTAATTGACTGGTGGGGATTTAGTCAATGCTGATGGTGTTCAAGTAGTGCTCTAGTTGTTTTGGGATGGCATCCAAGTACCTATTACTATTGGTACTATCTTTGCTTTCTTTTGCTATAATTCTATTTTTGTTTGCAAGTCGTTGTATTTTTTGATTTTCTCCAATTCTTCTGGTACTATTCTGCTACCTCCAAGCACTTCAGGTCTGTTATCCAGGCTTGAGCCAGCAGTGTGCAGCAGCAACAAAAAAAGCTAATACAATCGTGGGTTGTATAAACAGAGTCATAGAATCAAGATCATGCAAAGTATTATTACCGCTTTATAAAGCCCTTATAAAGACCACACTTCGAATACTACAGCCAATTTTACAACCATATCACAAAAAAAGATATTGAGAGTTGGGAAAAAAATTCAGAGAAGAGCGACTAAGATGATCAAAGGCTGGAGACTAAAACATACGAAGAACGGCTGCGGAACTTGGGTTTGGCTAGTCTAAAGAAAAGAAGAAATAGGGGAGTTTTGATAGCAGTATTCCAGTATCTGAGGGGCTGCTACAAGGCAGAGGGGATCAGGTTGTTCACCAGAGCAAAGGACAAAAACAATGGTTGGAAACTGATAAAAATGAGAAGCAACCTGGAATTAAGGAGAAACTTCCTGACAGTGAGGACAATCAACCAGTGGAACAGCTTACCTCCAGAAATCGTGGGCGCTCCATCACTGGAGATTTTTAAGAAGAGACTGGACAATCACCTGTCTGAGATGGTATAGGTTCTCCTGCATGAGCAGAGGACAGAAGACCTCCAAGGTCCCTCTCAGCTTCTATTCTGTTTTGTTCTGTTATGTTCTACTCTACTCTACTCTACTCTACTCTACTCTACTCTACTCTACTCTACTCTACTCTACTCTACTCTACTCTACTCTACTCTACTCTACTCTATTCTTATGTGACAGGGTTAAGACTGGGGTTATGTAACTGGGTGCTTATTTGTTTGAATTCTAAAGTCCCAGTGCACTTCAGCCACTTTATTTTCCATTACTTTGTCTATTTTGTGGTCCCACCGGTTCTTTCTTACAGGCCAATGATATTTCTTGCAGATATTCCAATGCACCATTGTGGCTACTTTGTCATGCTGTTATTTGTAATCGGTCTGTTCAATTTTCTTGCAACGGCTAAGTGGTCCACTGTTTCTTCGGTTTCTTTGCAGAAATGGCATTTGCTGTCAGTTGCTGTCTGCTCAATTCTGGCTTTCTATGCATTTGTTCTTAAGGCTTGGTCATGTGCAACCAGAATCAATTCTCTTTCTTCAATTTATCTGCTGTTAGCCAGTGCCTGGTCTTGTTTTTATCCATTTTGCCTGCTATTTTTTTTTGCACTGGCCACGTACATTATACTTTTCCTTACAGTGTCTTTTTTCTATTCTTCATTTTGTCTTTCTTGTAGGCCAATTTGCTCTCTCCAGTACTCAGTATAAGCTTCCTAGTATACTAGTTTCTGGGCATCTTCTTCATGGTTCTTCAGAGATTCTTCCAATGCTCATTTTTCTTCTAATGTTTGCTGTAATTCCAATATTCTGTGTCCACCTATTTTCCTTGATGAATGGATTCTGTTAACATTACTGAATGGTTGAAGAGCGTGATTCATGTCATTATTTTTCTGGGATTCCTATCCAGAATTTTCACTTCTGCTTGAGCCCAATCCCCTATTCTAGCAGTATATGTAATAACTAGAAGTGCCCAGATGTTAATTGCCTTGATGCTATCTCTGCCATTGTGTTTGGACTTTAAAAATCTTCTTCACTCTCATGATGGATTCAGTTCTAACTTTCTTCTTGACTTCAGTGTGCTTGATGCTGTCAGCTTGAAGGATGTTCAGGTATTTGTAGTGATCATCTTCATCCAGACTCTTGATGTTATTTCCATGAGGCATCTTTGTTACTTCAGTTTTCACTATTTTTCCCCAGTTGATTGTGAGTGTGACATATTTCCCCAGGCCAAACACCCATTGCAGTATTTTAGCTGTACATATAGAGAGTGTTGATCAGTGTTTTTATTTTATATTGTTTTTTCTACATAGGTTGTCTTTTTCACATTACTGCATATGGATCTGTTATTAATTTATTTTAAATGAAACTTCACTTGTGTGAATTACTGCAGTTTCATTAATTTGTTTATTTTGTCTCCCATTAGGAATCAATATATACAGACACCCTTTTCATTTTTTATTTCACAAGTTCAAACCACATTAATTGACATTTAACTGATAAGACTGTGTCTGCTTTTTCTGCAGGTTTAATAGAAACTTTAAATAATCACTTTTAGTGAATGATGCGGGAGGGAGGGAGGGAGGAAGGAAGGAAGGAAGGAAATTCATACAGAGAAAATGGTTCAGAGTTCACTGAATGTTGCATAGGTTTTATTAGCAACGGAAGGCAACATGAGTGTATGTCTGTGTGGGTGTGTATTTGTATGCATCTTTCAACTTATTTTATACAACCAAAACTTTTTCTTGAACTTCACAAAACAGACCTAAGTCCAAGTGAGCAAACAACAATTTAATCAAGATCTATTTGATCACAAATAGGTTACTGTTCCTGGTTCAGAAAAACAATGCACAGATTTTAAATGGTAGGTATAAAGAGGTTTACTGGCCAGTGGTTACGCATATGGAGGGTCATAACATGTGGAAGCCAATTAAAACTGGCAATGTTCTTAACTGGTGAGGAAACACACCAAATATCTCTGTTCTATCATGAAAAGGGTAGTTTATTGGGATCAGAGCCATCATCTGACTATTAGTATAGTTGCTTCGAATGATTGTCAGATGAATTGGCTTCCTGGAACTGTTAAATGTTTTGGAGTTTGACTTGGGAGAGAGGAAGAAATAGATAAATAGATAGATAAATATATAGACCAATAGAATGATTCATAGATAGAATCATTCATAGATAGAATCATTCATAGAATCATTCA